>NC_043001.1:99702743-99715243 GCF_006345805.1 Octopus sinensis | reverse complement strand
ATATATATATATACTTATATATACATATATATATACTTATATATACATATATATATATATATACATATATATATATAAATATATATACATATACATATATATATAATAAATATATATACATATACATATATATATATAAATATATATACATATACATATATATATATAAATATATATACATATATATATATATATACTATATACATATATATATATAAATATATATACTATACATATATATATAATAAATATATATACATATACATATATATATATAAATATATATACATATCATATATATATATATAAATATATATACATATACATATATATATATAAATATATATACATATACATATATAGATATATATACATACTATATATAAATATATATATATATATACATATATATATAAATATATATATATACATATAATTATATATATATATATACATATATATATAAATATATATATATATACATATATATATAATATATACATATATACATCTACATATATATATATACATATAATTATATATATATACATATATAAACTACATATATATATATATATACATATAATTATATATATATACATATAATTATATATATATGCATATAATTATATATATATATATATGAAGTGGACACAAACTTAAATGTTGGTCCTGATGGTTTCCCAGCAAGCCTCCTCAAGGCGTGTAAGCATGCCCTGGCAAAACCCCTCAAGATTCTCTTCTAGAGCTTTCTTGCAAATGGAAAACTGCCAAGTAAGTATATATAAGACAACAAAATACAGTCATATGCAATACATATTGCCCAACGGATGCTCCAAATCACATAGGAAATGTTGAAGATTGCCTCACAAGAATTAAAGAAGTCCTCATGAATCTGGAACACCACATGACCATATTTCTTATGGGTGATTTCAACTTCCCCAACGTCAAATGGCCCGAAGGTCTCATACTCTCAGGAATGAATCACTGGAAACAAGTACACGTGGAGTCCCTGCTCAACCTCACCAATGCCTTATTCATGGAGCAAGTTGTACTCAAACCAACTAGGGTGAATAGCATTCTGGATCTCTCCTTCACGAACAATATGGACATCATTCATGATGTGAAAGTGACACCGACATTAGTCTCGGATCACAACATAATAAAGTTGTCTATGTTTGGGCCAAAACTAACCAAAGACATACAGCCCCCCCTAAAGGAAGCACCCGAAATCTCTCCAATCTGAACTTTCACAAAGCAGATTGGAAATCGATCCAAAAAGAGATACTCAAAGAGGACTGGCCGAAATGTCTCTCCACACCAGACATTGACATGAAACTAGAATGTTTCATGTCTTCTGTGCAAGCCGTATGCCAGAAATATGTCCCAGAGCACAAGGCCAAAATAAATAGGAGAAAGATTCCAAGAGACAGGAAGATCCTCATGAGATGATGGACGAAGGGTGCAAATCGACTCAACCAACATCCCAAAAGTAGTGAAATGTCCCGCCTAAAAACAACACTGATGGAGATCGAAAAAGGCTGCAACAATCCTATGTGAGGAAGAAAGCAGACAAAGAAAGCCTGGGTTATAAACACATTAATCAAACCAAAGGCCTTCTTTCATTACGCAAAAGAAATAGTCTCAGTACACTACAAGATAGGACCCCTCCTCCAAAATGATGGCTCCCTCACAGACAGTCCAACTAAGATCAGTGAGATACTGAATGACCAGTTCAAAAGTGTCTTTACCACCCCAGTGGAACACAGACAAGTGAATGAACCAGTGGACTTCTTTGCCGCCTCACCTATAACCAGCTAGGCAGTTACAATAGAATACATTGACATTAGCGAAGAAGATGTCCTACTAACCATAGATGAAGTGGACACAAACTCAACTGATGGTCCTGATGGTTTCCCAGCAATCCTCCTCAAAGCGTGTAAGCATGCCCTGGCAAAACCCTTCAAGATTCTCTTCCAGAGCTTTCTTACAAATGGCAAACTGCCAAGCAAGCTGAAGGAGAGAATAATATGCCCAATACATAAAGGGGGAAGTAGAGCAGATGCCAAAAACTATAGGCCTATCTCTCTGACTTCACACATCAGCAAAGTCATGGAACGGATAGTTAGAAAGAAACTAATCGCATTCCTTGAGGAAAATAACTTGCTGAGTGATACCCAGCATGGTTTTTGACCAGGCAGGAGCTGCCTGACCCAGCTCTTACAACATTATGACTGGTTGCTGAGGTAGTTACTTAACAAATCAAATGTGGATGTAATCTACCTTGATTTTGCAAAAGCTTTTGACAAGGTGGATCATGGTATGATATGCCACAAACTGTGTGACCTCGGCATAGCTGGAAAACTTGGAGTGTGGTTACATGACTTCCTGAAAGATAGGAGTCAGGCAGTAGTGGTTAATGGAGCCACCTCTATGAACACACAAATAGTGAGCAGTGTTCCACGGGGCACTGTCTTGGGACCACTGCTTTTTATAATGGCCCTTTAGATATGCCCGGATAGCCACTCTGGCAAGCTATGCAGACGATATGAAAGTCTCACAGAAAATACAGAACCCCCAGCAATGTTGCACACCTGCAGCAGGAGTTGGACTCAATATACAGATGGGCTGAGGATAATAATATGCAGTTTAATGCTGAAAAATTACAGGCCCTGCACTGCCAGTATCCAAAACTAAATATTAAACTTACAGGGTACACCAGTCCACAGGGAATTTCAATCCCAGAGCCTAAGTCTGTGAGGGACCTGGGTATCGACATGAGTGATGATACCTCTTTCCAAGTGAACATTACCAGGATGGCAATAAAATGCAGACAACTGGCTGGATGATTCCTAAGAACCTTCAGAACCAGAGATAAGGAAACCATGATGGTCCTCTGGTGGACATTCGTCCTCAGCTGCCTGGATTACTGCTCACAGCTATGGCCACCCACCAGTGTGAAATTAACGGCGGACATTGAAGCAATCCAGAGAAGATCGTCTCTTTGCAACAGCTCAGCTACTTGGAAAGGTTGAAACAGCTAAGGCTCTACTCCCTGGAGAGAAGACGGGAGAGGTATGCAGTAATATATATCTGGAAGATCCCGGAAGGAATTGTGCCAAATTTTAGCATTGTAAGCTACACCAATGCTCGAACAGGACGACACTGCATAGTGCCAAAGATCCCAGCAATGCCATCATGCTTCAGGACCAGCTACTGCAACAGCGTGGGTTTCAAGGGCCCACAACTTTTTAATATTCTCCCAAAAAGTCTGAGGAACTTGCATAAAGTAGATGTAGCAGTTTTTAAATCAAAGCTGGACATCTTCCTGTCAAGAGTCCCAGATGAACCTACCTCACGGCAAGAGGTTCAAATGAGGGTAGCTATATCAAAATCTATTCTTCACCAAGTGCCACATATTAGAGGAGGCTCTTAGTAATAACAGTATAGCACAAAACGGCAATACATACATACATACATATATATATAATAAATGTATATATATATAAATAAATGTGTATATATATATATATAAATAATATATATATATATAAATAAATGTGTATATATATATATATATAAATGTATAATATATAAATAAATGTATGTATATATATAAATAAATGTAGTATATATATAATAAATGTATGTGTAGATATATATAAATAAATGTATGTGTAGATATATATAAATAAATGTATGTGTATATATTATATAAATAATGTATGTGTATATATATATAAATAAATGTATTGTATATATATATATATAAATGTATTAAATATATATATATATATATAAATAAATGTATGTATATATATATATAAATAAATGTATGTATATATATATATAATAAAATGTATGTATACATATATATAAATATATATATATAACTGTATATTATATATATATATATATATATATAAATGTAATATATAACTGTATATATATATAAATATATATAAATGTATATATATAACTATATATATATATATATATATATATATAACTGTGTATATATATATATATATATATATATATAACTGTATATATATATATAACAAAGTGAAGTAAGGTACCCACAAGTGGAATTATATATGAAAGAATGTTTGATAATGCAATTTTATATGTACATATATGTATATATACATATAAATTTGTCTTGGAATTCATAGTGAAACTGCTGGGAGGAATTGCGCAAAAAATTGCACAGATGTATAGAATGATCTGGTGGTGATGCTGGGCTTTGTATTTTTTCATAGCTCTTATTGTTACCAAGATCATCTACTATAATAATAGTCTTGTGTTTATGAATGAGAAAGGAAGGGGTGAGAGATGAATAAGAAAGGAAGGGGTGATATCACACTTGGTAGTGGGATGATGAAAATTGTAAAATAAATCAAACAGCATTTCAACTCTGTGTGAACATGTGTGTATGTAAATGGGGGAGGGGGTTGTGAATGTGTGTGTGTGGAATGGAAGTCGGATTGTTCATCTTTGCTTGCTTAGTATTTGCGTTTATTTTTTTTTTATTTAGTTGAATCTTGGTTAGTTCTTTTTACATTGGTCAGTTATTTTCAGCGTTTTGACAGAAAAAAGTCATTCTAAAATTGTTTTTTAACCTAAGCATGCCCAAACAAGTTGAATGCTGACACAGAGCAGGTTTTACATTTACATCATCCAAATTGACCGGGTGAAACCAGGCTTAGGTGCTAGTGTATATATATATATATACAAATAGATAATTATATATAAGTAAATAAATATATATATACACACACACACAAATAGATATGTATATATAAATAAATATCTATATATAAATAAATATATGTATAAATATATTTTTGTATAAATATATATACAAATATATATACATATAACTATATATAAATAACTATATATGTATTCTTTTTCTTCTATTTGTTTCAGTAATTTGACTGCAGGCATGCTGGAACACCCCTTTTAATTAAGCAAATCAACTCCAAGACTTATTCTTTGTAAACCTAGTACTTACTCTATCAGTCTCAAACGGCAAAGGTGTGGGAGGTGTAAAATCACCCACATCGGTTTTCAAGCAATGTTGGGAGGACAAATACAGACACACATACATATATATATATATATACAACAGGCTTCTTTCAGTTTCTGTCTATCAAATCCACTCACAAAGCTTTGGTTGACCCAAGGCTAACGAAGACACTTGCCCAATATATATTATATATATATATATATATATATATATATATAATATTATATTTCATTAAAGATAGTAGGCCCCTTCATCCACCATATAAAAGAATTTTAATTTAATTTAATACTTACTACTTATGTATATATATATATGTGTGTGTGTGTGTGTGAGTGTATATATATATATATACACTTTAATATATATAAATACACTCTCACACATATTATATATGTATATATATTACACACACAAAGAAAATAGTTTCCATGCAATGTATCAGCTACTGGTAAAGACTAAAGAGTTAAGACTATTCTCCCTAAAATGGAGGTGGGAAAGATATGCAGTGATATACACCTAGAAAATTCTGGAAGACCCTGTCCCAAATTTTGGCACTGACAGTTCCACAAACAACAGAACAGGGGCACTACTGCATAGTGCCAAAGACCCCAGTATCTCCATCAAAATACAGGATCAGAAAATGCAACAGCTTGGGTTTCAAGGGCTCACAGCTCTTCAATATCCTTCCAAAATGTCTAAGACCTGCATAGTGTGGATGTTGGTATCTTCAAAACAAAACTGGATCTCCTCTAGTCAAGTGTTCCAGATGAGCCTACTCCACTGCAGGAGATACAGATGAAGGCAGTGGCATCAAACTCCCTCATTCACCAAATGCCATATAACAGAGGAGGTTTCAAATAATTGTATAGCACAGTCAATGGTAGTGCCCCAGCATGGCTGAAGCTTTGAAGCTGAAGCAATTTAAAGATTAAAAATTAAATATTATACATGTATACATATATAAATATGTGTGTGCATTTGTATATATATATACAAACACAAAATATGTTTAGTTCACAGGTGATCTAAATGACTAGGTACACTGGGTAAGTTCTGTAATGGATTACCAGGGCTCCAAGCTCATAACTGAGATGGGAGTTATGGAGCCATCGTAGATTTCTGAAATAGTGGATAAATATTTGTTATATAGGACATATTGTTTTGCAAACACTAATGCAAGATAAGAATCTTAAGTCATATACATTATTATTTCTATATATTATTTCTATATATTATATTATATATATATAATATATATATATATATATATAAGGGGTGTATGTAAAGTTTTGAGCCTTGAAGTCTCTTGTACCATGTTTTGAGGCTCAAGATTTTCCATACACCACTCATATCTATATATATAATATATATATATATATATATATATACATATATATATATAAATGTATGTATGTATATATGTATACATACATATATATATATCTATATATTCCATCATCCATCTTTCATCTGCCATATATATCTATACATATAAAATTGACATGGCCAATTCTTTCTTGTCTTAGGATATGGTCATGTACTACAGAGGGATGAGGAGAGTTGTGTGACGAAGTGCCACTCCCAAGCAGTTGAAGGAATCCAGGGTGGAGGGAGATTCAGGAAGATACAGGATGAGGTGGTGAAGCATGACCTTCAAACACAGGGCTTCACAAGGGCAATGCTGAAAGACTGAGACCTCTAGAGATATGCTGTGACTGAGAAGACCTGGCAAATAAAGTGAGTTCACAGCTGTAACCTACACCAGTGTCGCATAACCAGCCCACTCAAAAGTACATTTGGATCGTAGGGTGACATGCCATGCTTGGGGAGACCTATTGAGTCAAATACATCAAAATCAAATGGAAATTGTAGTTGTGATCCCTATGCCAGTAGCACATAAAAAGCACCATCCAAATGTAACAGATGCCAGTGCCACCTTGACTGGCTTCCGAGCCAGTGACTCATAAAAAGCACCAACCGATCATGGTCGTTGCCAGCCCCTTCTGGCCCCTGTACCAGTGGCATGTAAAACGTACCCACTACACTCTCAGAGTGGTTGGCGTTCAGCTGTAGAAACACTGCCAGATCATATTGGGGCCTGGTGCTGTCTCCTGACTTCCAAGACCCCAGTCAAACCGTCCATCCCATGCCAGCATGGAAAGCGGATGTTAAACGTGATAATAATGAGATATATATATATGCAGAGATAGATATAGATACACACACATACATGCATACACACAGATATACAGGTAGGTGTAATATATATATATATATATATACATATATACACCACCACACAAACACACTCACATATACTCTTTTACTCTTTTACTTGTTTCAGTCATTTGACTGCGGCCATGCTGGAGCACCGCCTTTAGAGCATAGATACATATATGCATGTATAAATATACCTGCATACATATTCATATATATATGTATATAAAATTACATATGCATTCGCACACACACACATACACACACACACATATATATATATATATGCATCTTTGTCTATAGATAGATAGACATGATAGCTACTCCAGTCAAAGATAATGTTCAGTTTTTGCTGACCAACCTTTAAAGATGATTTATTTATAGTGATCAAATCTATTTATTGCACATTAGCTCACTATTTCCATCAAATCGACATTGTCTCTGATGGTGCACATGTATATCACATCAGATGTCAAAATAATCACACAGCAATGTGAAATGAAGTATTTTATTCAAGAACATGTATTGCCTAATCTGAAAAGTGAAATCTTGATCGCTAGATCATGAGTGCAACTCCGCTAAACACTAGGCCATGCATGTTCACTATACACAAAAACATGCATAAATATATGTGCATTTGTGTGTGTGTGTGTGTGTGCATATATATATATTTATATATATACACACACAAACACATATGCATTTATATATAGAAATATCAAATATATGTGTATATATATATGCTCATGCACACACGTATATATATATATATAGATGTGTACACACACTTACACACTAAGAAGTCAGATAAGAAAAATAAAAAAGGGAAAGACAGCACAGTAGAGACAAGGTTTTACAAATATTTTAGATGTCTAATGGAAGTGTTAAAGAAAAAGCCTGAGTCTTTTGGATGTTAGTTGTTCATCAGAAGAAATGTATAAATGCAAAGCAAAGGGTGTGAGAGAGAAAAAGTGGCTGAGTCGAGAAACAAGAGGCAAGTGTTTAGAAACCAGTTGGGAATGTGATTCTATGCAGGGAAAAAGGAATGAAGAAAAGTGTCTGCAAACATACATACAGAATGTATCCATTTTAAAACAGGCATAAATGTAAGTGTGTGTGTGTGTGTGTAGCGGTATGAGTGTTTAGAAGTATAATGATGTTGGATAGTGAGAATGTTGGTGCATATGTCTGTAAGTATGCATGTAGAATAGTGTGGAAGTAAGATGTGTGTGAATACAAATGTGCAATAAATGGAAGATAAAAAGAATGATGCGGGTGGGGGGAAGTTATAAAAGTTAATGTAAGGATATAGATAAAAAAATGTGCGTGTGAACTAAAAAGAGCTTAGTGATTCAACTCAATGTGGCCAGTGACATATATATATGAACAATACAGGCAAATACAAGCATAAATTTGTGATTTATTAAAATTATATATCCATTCTGTGTGTATGTGTGTTTGTATTCCCTTGACAAACTCATATAGAATGCAACCATACTTAGATAGGTTACATCTTAACAACTCATACCACAATAATTATCATGATGATGATGATAATAATAATAATGATAATAATAATCCTTTCTCTCTTGGCACAAGGCCTGAAATTTTGTGGGAGCGGTATAATAATAATGATAATAATATAAATAACTCTCTCCATATTGTTGCCATAAGAGCACTGGATGAGAAAAATAATGATACCAACATTTTATACCATCTAATATTCTAACCCATCTGGTTACACTTATAATATCAGAGAATTATTTTATGGCCAAACCAACTCCAGATACATTGACTTAGTTATTTCTACAGCAGTCAAGCAAAACAGTCACAACACACATAATTCTATTTAAGAGGATAGTAAAAAGAAAATACACATTAATAATTAACTCAATAAAACACTTGCACATAATTTGTCTGGTCCAATATTGTAGACACTGACAAATACATTAACATATATAGATCCATGTTTAGTCTTACAAGATAGTAATAACATCATCATGACCAATATTTTGAACGAAGAGATACACCATCACCACTGCGTGTGTGTGTGTGTGTGTATGTATGTAGTGTAGTGTATAACACTTAAACCAGTCTTCAGCAAATCAGAAAATTGAACACTGCCAGATATTATTAGAGTAAACTATGAGAAATATTAAGAAAACCATGTGAAATAGGGCAGAATGAAACAGTTGTTGCTATGATAACATGCAGTATCTCATCATCTTGTGCCTAGATGCTTCCCTGTTGACTGTAGCACTTCTGAAGATAATCACAAACTAATCAGAATACAATACTCAAAAGGTTTTCAAACAAAACTCAATGAATGCTGCATACTCTATTGTTTGTATTGAGTTCTGACAAGCAAATTAATGAGAATGGGAATTTTAAAACTATTCAAAGATATTCATTGTATATTTCCTCAGCTCACACACAATCACACAAAAACACTTACTTTCCTAAGTTGATATACTGAACAATAAATATTTATATATATATATATATATGCATATATATGTGTGTGTGAGTGTGTATGTATCTATAATTCATTTGTATATATAAAACAAAAATGATCTAAGAGAAATAACTCAGAATGGGTTAGTGATATGTATTTGAACAACATAGACAAATACAGGTATATTAAATACTAAACAACATAAATTCTTATTTTTTAAAAATTATCGTTGCATCAAGATGTCACATTTTGTAAATAGCAGTTGGGACATGAGAAGGAAATAAAATTTCAAGAATCAAGAATTCTTCAAAGGAGAGAAGCCGTTAAGGGAAGGTTCATTGTCTGGAGATAACGAGACATTTGTTGACTTCCAGACAATAAGTCTTAATGGCATGTCTGCTTTGGAGAAATCTTAATTCCTGAGATTTTCTCACCTCAAACAGAACTGGTCTCAATTGCCATTTGTTAATTGTAACCTCTTGTAAGGGTGGTGTTGATTTTAACAGACTGAGGATTTAAGTACTATGGCATTTGATATACCTGTATTTGTGCGTGCTGTTGCGTGTGTATGTGTGTGTGTCTTTATATATGTATATGTCTATATGTACACATATATGTGTGTGTCTTTATATGTATATAGTGTTATGGTGAAGTAAGCAATTATAGTAGTCTCTTGACAGTGTCAGTGAGCAAGGGACCCGGCTATGAGCTAAAATAAAGTAAGATGGTCCTTTCTTTTCTTTTATTCTGGCTGCTGGCTGGACCTCATGCCAACTGACCAGCTGTAATTTGTGGTCAAGAAATCCGAGACATCAGTGATATCTTAACTGTAATTTACGCAACTAATTAGTTAATTCTTTCCTCAGTTTCTTTCCCTCAAAACACACACACACACACACACACACTCATATACATATATACATGCATACGTAAATGTGAGTGCGTACATGTATGTAATCATATACCTATCTATTTATGCACACACACATATATATATACGTGCAAACTTAGATAGGTATTTGATCACATACATGTATACACATTTATGCATGCATATATATAAGTGCATATAAACAAAAATTATATAAATAAGTATCTATATATACATATATATATATACATGCGCATATGTGTGTGTGGATATATATTTATTCATATATTTATATACTATATATGTATACATTAAAATACATATATATATGCACATATACATATGTGTGTGAATATATATTTATGCATATATTTATATATAATGATTGTGTGTCTGTGTCTATCTATATATTTGTATAATATACATATATGTGTGTGCGTATTTATATAAATACATATATAAATATATATATATACATATATGTGTGTGTGTATTTATATATATACATATATAATATATATATATATACATATATAAACATATAATAAATAATATATATATACAAATATATATATACATATATAAATATATATATATATACATATATAAACATATATAATATATATATATATACAATATATATATACATATATAAACATAATATAAATATATATATTATATACATATATTAAACATATATACATATATATATATATATAAACATAATTAATATATATATACATATATAACCATATATACATATATATACATTATATATATAAATATATATATTATATATATATATATATATATATATATATAAACATATATATATATACATATATAAACATATATAAACATATATATATACATATATAAACATTATATATATATAATATATATATATACATATATAAACATATATATATACATATATAACATATATATAAATATAATATATATATATATATAATATACATATATAACATATATAAATAATATATATATATATATATACATATATAAACATATATAAATATATATATATATATACATATATAAACATATATAAATATATATATATACATATATAAACATATATATATAATATTATAATATTATATATATTATACATATATAAACATATATATATATATATACATATATAAACATATATAAATATATATATATATATATACATATATAAACATATAAATATATATATATGTATTTATATCAATACTATATATAAATATATATGTGTATTTATATATATACATATATAAATATATACATATATATATACACATATAAATATATATAATATATATAAATATATATATACATATATAATATATATACAACATATTAAATATATATATATATACTATACCACACATATATATATATACACATATATTATTATATATAATACACATATATAAATATATATACACATATATAATTATATATATATTATACACATATATACATATATATATATATATATATAACATATATAAACATATATAAATATATAACATATATAAATAATATATATATATATATACATATATAAACATATATAAATATATATATACATATATAAACATATATAAATATATATATATACATATATAAATATATAATTATATATATATACATATATATACATATATAAATATATTATACATATATATACAATATATATATACATATATATACATACATATATATATATACATATATAATACTATATATATACATATATATATATACATATATATATATACATATATATATATACATATATATATATATACATATATATATATACATTATATATATACATATATAATATACATATATATACATAATATATATATATATATAATATATATATATATATACATACATATATATAT
>NC_043001.1:99570243-99692743 GCF_006345805.1 Octopus sinensis | reverse complement strand
TGATACGAAAGTCTCGCAGAAAAATACAGAATCCCAGTGATGTTGCACACCTGCAGCAGGAGTTGGACTCAATCTACAGATGGGCTGAGGATAATAATATGCTGTTTAATGCTGGAAAATTACAGGCCCTGCACTACCAGCATCCAAAACTAAATATTAAACTTACAGGATACACTGGTCCACAGGGAATTTCAATCCCAGAGCCTAAGTCTGTGAGGGACCTGGGTATCGACATGAGTGATGATACCGCTTTCCAAGTGAACATTACCAGGATGGTGACAAAGTGCAGACGACTGGCTGGATGGATCCTAAGAACATTCAGAACCAGAGATAAGGAAACCATGATGGTCCTCTGGCAGACATTCGTCCTCAGCCGCCTGGATTACTGCTCACAGCTATGGCCACCCACCAGTGTGAAATTAACAGTGGACATTGAAGCAATCCAGAGAAGATCGTCTCTTTGCAACAGCTCAGCTACTGGGAAAGGTTGAAACAGCTAAGACTCTACACCCTGGAGAGAAGATGGGAGAGGTATGCAGTAATATATGTCTGGAAGATCCTGGAAGGAATTGTGCCAAATTTTAGCATTGTAAGCTACACCAATGCTAAAAAGGGACGACACTGCATAGTGTCAAAGATCCCAGCAATGCCATCACGCTTCAGGACCAGCTACTGCAACAGCCTGGGTTTCAAGGGCCCACAGCTTTTTAATATTCTCTCAAAGAGTCTGAGGAACTTGCACAAAGTAGATGTAGCAGTTTTTAAATCAAAGCTGGACATCTTCCTGTCGAGAGTCTCAGATGAACCTACCTCACGGCAAAAAGGTGCAAATGAGGGTAGCTATATCAAACTCCATTCTTCACCAAGTGCCACATATTAGAGGAGGCTCTTAGTAATAACAGTGTAGCACAAAACGGCAGTGCATCAGCATGGCCGCAGCTTTGAAATGAAACATACAAGCAAAAAAAGAATATATATATACATATATATATGTACATATATACATATATACATACATATATACATATATACATATATACCTACATATATACATACATATATATATACATATATACATACATATATATATACATATATACATACATATATATATACACATATATACAAACATATATATATACATATATATACATATACATATATAACATATACATATATCACCTATATATACATATATACACATATATATACATATATACACATATATACATATATATATACACATATATATATATATACATATTATATAACATATATATATATATACATATATATATACATATATTATACATATACATATATATACATATACATATATACAATATATATACATATATACACATATACATACATATTAACACATATATACATATATATATACACATATATATATATTATACATATATATACACATATATATATATATACATATATATATACATATATTACAATACATATATATAACATATATATATACATATATATATACATATTATATATATATATATATATATATATATATATATATACATACATATATATACATGTATATATATATATATATACATGTATATATATACATATATATATACAGATATATTATACATATATATATATATATATATATATATATACTATATATTAATATACATATATATAAATATATATATTACATACATATATACATATAATATAATATTATATATATATATATACATATAATATACATCTATATATATATATATATATATATATACATATAAATATACATATATATATACATATAAATATACATATAAATCGCCAGCCTCGTCTGGCACCAGTGTCGGTGGCACATAAAATCACCAACTACACTCTCGGAGTGGTTGGCGTTAGGAAGGGCATCCAGCTGTAGAAACACTGCCAGATCTGACTGGCCTGGTGCAGCCTTCAGGCTCCCCAGACCCCAGTTGAACCGTCCAACCCATGCTAGCATGGAAAGCGGACGTTAAACGATGATGATGATGATGATGATGATATATGGTTGTACCTCTGGATATCCTGCTGCTTATATTGATTTTATTCACCTTACTTTGAAATTTTACGGATAATACCACACTAATTTTGGTGCCCATATATATATATATATATATATATATATATATATATATACATATATATATATATATACATATATACCTACATATCTACATACATATACATGCACATATGTACCTGTATATATATGTACATATATATACACATATATACCTATACATATATTAGAAGGTTTGGAGTTGATGTAAAGGTATTATATATTAGAAAAAAGAAGGCACTCAGAAATCTGGATGGTTGCACATTTAGCCAGGGAGTGTGTCATGTCACATGTCATTACCAGAGATACTGGCTACAGCTACACATTCTGGGAGCTGGCCTCATATTAAATAAAGTTCATTTCTTATGTCTCATACCATGAGAAAAGCTAGTTTTAATACTGAAGAAATTAGTAAACAAACATGAACAGAGAGAAATAGAAGATGATAGGGAGGAGATACAGTGGCTAGCATGTAATATAAGAGTTGGAAAAGAGGGGCAACAAAAAAAAAGGCTCTTGGTTTAAATGCATCAATGAAAAGCTGATAAAAATAAAAGTTATGAAACAACTTTACATTTAATGTACAAATAACTAGTAGGGCCTTTGGCACGGAGTTATTAGATATATACACATATATATACATATATATACATATATATATACACATATATATACATATATATATACATATACATATACACATATATATACATATATATATACACACATCTATATATAAACTTATACATATATATTCATATACCTACACGCATATATATATATACATATACATGTACATATACCTAAACACATATATACATATATCCATATATATATATATATATATATATATATTATATATACATATATACACACATATATATATCCATATATATATATATATACATATGTATATATATATATATATACACACACATATGCACATATCTATATATACATATATATACATACATATATGGTTGTACTGCATCACCTCTGCATGTCCTGCTGCTTATATTGATTTTATTCACCTTATTTTGAAATTGTACTGATAATACCACACTAATTTTTGGTTCCTCAACTTAAGTACATAATTCATCTGAATATCAATTATTTTGCTTATATATATACACATACATATATGTAGATACTTATATATACATATATATATATACACACATATACACACATATATATACACATATCTATATACATGTATGTACACATATATGGATACATATATAAATTAAAAAGGTTGCAAGAGGCAATGAAAATTTTAGAAAAATAAAAAAGAAATAAGTGGAAATTTTACCGGTGAGTATGTTAAATTTCAAGGCACCAAAAGAGAATGACTCTCCCCAGACACAACAGTATTTATATATACACATATATACATATACACACAGATATATATATATATATACATACATACATATATGCACATATATATATACACACATATGCACACATATATATATATACACATATATACACATATATATATATATACACAAAGATACATACATATATACATACACATATATATATACACACACACATATGTACACACATATATACATACACACAGATCTACACGTACATATATATACATGAATATAGTTGGAATTTACAAAAACAAAAGAGGAAGACAGGTGTGTAAACAACAAACAGAAGTATTAGATCAATGCTTAGGAAGGTGAGGTCTTTACATTTCGAGCTTATGCTCTTCAACAGAAAGGAACATGAGAAAACAGACAGAGAGAAAACTTTAGTAGCTAGCGTTCAATCATGGTGATGGCCGATATATACATGTATGTACATATATACATTCATGTATATATACACACATATATAGACACAAATATATATATATACATACATATATACACACATATATATATATACACACATATATATATACATACATATATACACACATATATATATATACATACATATATACACACATATATATATATACATATATATACACACATATATATATACATGCACATATATATACATATATATACATGCACATATATATACATATATATGTACACGCATATATATATATACATACACACACACACACATATATACACATACACACATATACATATATATATACATACACACACACACACACACATATATATATATATATTATATATATAGATATATATAATATATATACACACACACATATTTTATTTTATTTTATTTTATTTTATCTAGTTTCAGCTCACGAGCTGTGACCATGCTGGGGCACCGCCATTTGGTGTTGCTACATGATTTTACTTCACAAATGCTTTTTAGCAACTGCCATTTGGTGCATGAGAGAGTTCGATGCAGCTGCCCTCATCTGCACCTCCTGTCGTGAAGTTGGTTCATCTGGGACACCTGACAGGAAGAGATCCAGTCCTACATTAAAGACATCTGCATCCACCCCATGCAGGTCCCTCAGGTTCTTCGGGAGGATATTGAAGAGCTGTGGGCCTCTGAAGCCCAAGCTATCACAGTATCTTGTCCTACATCTTGATGGCAAATTTGGAGTCCTTGGCACCAAGCAGTGGTATATATATACGTATATATACTCACACATGTATATACATATATATACAAACACATATATATACATATATATACACACACACACACATATATATATACACACACACATATATATACATATATACATACACATATATATATATATATATATATACATATACACATATATATATACACACATATATACATTTATATATATATATACATATATACATACACATATATATATACATACATATATACATTCATATATATATACATATATACACACACATATATCTACATATATACATAAATATATATATACATACATAAATTATATACATACATTTTATATATATATATATGTATGTATCTATGCATGTGTATATGAATGTATGTTTATATATATGAATGTATGTATATATATATATGAATGCATGTGTATATATATAAATATATAAATATATGTATGCATCTATTTATGTATGAATGTGTATATATATGTGTATATATATATATATATATATATATATATATATGCATATATACATGTAATGTATGGAATATGTGAATATATACACAAATATTCATTATATAAATATAAATGCTGACTGTGTATATATATATATATATATATATATATATATATATATATATATATATATATATATGCATATATACATGTAATGTATGGAATATGTGAATATATACACAAATATTCATTATATAAATATAAATGCTGACTGTGTATATATATATATATGCATATATATGTATGTATGTATATATATATATATTTAATTAGATATATGTACATACATATATATATATATACCTACATACACATATATACATACATACTTTCATATACATATATCATTTCATATATATATATATACATACATACATACTTTCATATATATATACATGCATACTTTCATATATATATATACACATACATACTTTCATATATATATATTCACATACATACATTCATATATATACACACATACATACATACTTTCATATATATATATATATATATATATATATATATATATATTTACATTTAAATAATGAGGGAGATAAATTGAATATTAATTTAATTAATATCAATTTTAAACCAGTAGCCTAGCATACAAAAATCTGAAAAATCAGAGAAAATTCTAATACATGTGTATATTTTAAGGGCTAAAAACCACTACGTGGACAGCCATATGCTAGAAATAGATCACCTATGATCAAACTACAAAGAAAGAATGTTCTCTAGAAAAAAATTCAGCGGACACATTCAGCTTTTGTTATATTTCTGCAGCTTTTAAATAATGTATATATATATATATATGTATATATATATATATATATGTATAAATAATAAATATTAGGGAATAAATCCAAATTTACAGGGAAAAAATCAGATTTAGGATTAAATCCAATTTTATAGTAAAATATTATAAAATATTATTAGAGACAAAACCACTATTTTGCAAAACAAACAAGGAAAGACTTAATCAATACATAAAATTTTAATAATTTTTTGACTATTTATTAAAATTTTATGTATTGATTAAGTCTTTCCTTGTTTGTTTTGCAAAATAGTGGTTTTGTCTCTAATAATATTTTATATATATGTATAATATATATATATATATATATATATATAGACATATATATACATACACACATATATATATATATATATACATACTTTCATATATATATGTATATATATATATATTATATATATATATATATACATACTTTCATATAATATTAAGTATATATACCTAATCTGCATACATACATGTATGTATATATGTATATATATATATATATATATCTATATATATATATGCACACATATATATATGCACACACACAATCAGCATTTATATTTATATACTGTATATGTGTGTATATATACACATATTCCATACATTACATGTATATATACATATACACACATTAATATAGTGCCTGTAATACATAAATATAAATCTGAAGCAAGCATTCATTCTCTTTTTCATCGGGCAAAATGTGGGAATACATGAGATTATCTTTTGTAAATGAAGGAAAGCGAAAATACTTTGGTAAAGTCCAGATTATTTTGAGTATTTGGTATGAAGCCATTACAGCACAGTTCAGAACTATATATCTGCCTTTCTATTTTCATACATTTCATAGGCAAATTCAATGTTCTTTTAACTTTAGCTTTAATGGTTGTTGTTGATGTTGTTTGGTTGGAACTGAGGTGCAATAAAAAAAATTTTTGTCTTTTTTTTTTTAAATCTAAAAATATATAATAAAAAGAAACTATTTCTGCTTAGCAAATATTTGTATATTCTGAAGTAAAGTCTTCACCTTTGATGAAAGTGACCTAATTAAAACACAAAAGACTTTTGTGTTGTGTTACTCATGCTGTCAATTAGTGCAAGGCCATCTCTGTGCAAACCTCATTTCAAAAACAATCCAGTCAAGACCATTTCATTATTCTAGAGATTTCTAGGACTGCATTATATAATGCATCCATCCTTATTTAAAGTGGAGGGTTTTGACTTGAGGGTGGTCTGGTTGCTAATTTTTGCAGGTTAAATGATTACATAGTCTTCCTTTTGGCTTGTGATTGTGTGTGCGTAAAATTACAGTAGTGTAATAGTAATTCTCTTGACAAGCCAAATATTTTGACACAAGTTTTAATGTTGAGTTCTGCTATTTAACTGCACTTGCTACCGCATAACAAAAGTCTCAAGGCATACTTGATATAACCAAGGGGAAAGGATTGAGAGAGAGAGAACTGAGCCTCTTCAACAGCCTGACAAAATCTTGGCAACACGTGGGGATAGAGCCTTGTGGTATAAGCCAACGACTTATATACACGAACTGGTACCCCATTATGTCTGTGGTGTTGTACTTTCAGTCATTTAAAACGGCCATATACAACCCAAATATTCTGTTTTATGCTCAATACCAATCAGATCTGACGTTTCATACCTCTCCTACAATATTAAAAAATAAACAGCCACATCATTAAAATCCTGAAGCTACAAGATAATGCAAAACAATATGAATGAATATGCATTGTGTTTGACAGAGCAATCTGAATGCTAAGTGTCAAACATCACAAGAAACAGGAATAAAATTTTGCTTAATAACCCTCTAGACTCAAGATAGATAGTGTAGGTATGTAGAGAAATGTTGAGAGGATGTTAATGGAAGCATTTCCCTAGCTGAATAATTTAGATTACTCTTTCCACTGCTCTCTCTCTCTCTCTCTCTCTCTCTCTCTATCTCTATCTCTCTCTCTCTCTCTCTCTCTCTCTCTCTCTCTCATATATATATATATAAATGGTGTCTCAAAAAATGTTCATACACATTTAATGTCCGTTTTCCATACTGGCATGGAAGGGACAATTTGACTGGGGTCTGGAGAGCCAGTGGCTGCACCAGGCTCTAATCTAATCTGGCAATGTTTCTACAGCCAGATGCCCTTCCTAACACCGACCACTCAGAGTGTAGTGAGTACTTTTTACATACCACAGGCACAGGAGCCAGTCAAGCGAGCCTGGCATTAATCATGTTCAGATAGTGCTTTTTATGTGCCACTGACACAGGGGCCAGTCAAGGAGTACTGGCATTGGTCACGTTCAGATGGTGCCTTTTACGTGACACCGGCACGGGATCCAGTCAGGTGGACCTGATATTGACCACGTTTGGATAGTGCTTTTTACGTGCCTGGCATGGGAGCCAGTCAGGGGGCACTGGCCACAGCTACAATATTGGTTTTACTTGACTCAACATGTCTTCTCAAGCATATCATATTGCATGATGTATCAGGGGTACTCTTAACTGGGCTGGACGTGTGTGGCTGTGATCTCACTTTAGTTGCTAGGCCTTCTCAATCACAGCATATCTCCAAAGGTCTCGGTCTCCTGTCATTGCCTCTGAGAGGCCCAATATTTGAAGGTTATGCTTCACCACCTCATCCTGGGTCTACCTCTTCCACAAGTTCCTTCCACAGTTAGGGAATGGTACTTAAGTAGCTATCCTCATCCATACATAACACATGACCATACCAGCAGTCATCTCTCTTGCACACCACTTTTGATGCTTCTTATGTTCAACTTTTCTCTCAGGGTGCTTACACTCTGTCGTGTGTGCTCACTGAAATTAAACAGTGGATCATACTAGCTTCATTTCTCTCAAGTCTATGCATGTCCTCAGCGGTCATGACCCATGTCTCACTGCCGCATAGCATAGCAGTTCATACACATGCATCATACAGTCTACCTTTCATCCTGAGCAAGAAGCCCTTAGTTGCCAGCAGAGGTAGGAGCTCTCTGGACTTTGCCCAGGCTATTCTTATTCTAGCTGCTATTCTCTCAGAGCAACCACCCCCACTACAGACTTGTATGCCTAGGTAGCAGAAGCTATTAACTACTTCTAGTTTCTCCCTCTGGCATGTGATGGAATCTGTTTACTGTACATCTTCAGTGTTTATTGTCCCTGTGCAGCTGCCACACACAAAAACTATTTACCCGGTTAACCTTCCTTTGATATTGCTGCACCTCTCTTGTGTCCATAGCTTACACCAGGTACATCTTATTGAGTTTCTACCCCTGCCTTTTCTACAGATCAAGCAGGGCCATCTACCTGAAGGGAATTGTGGGTTGACAGCCTTCCTACTTACTAAGGCTTTGGTTTTTCCTAGGTTGACCCTAAGGCTCTTCAATTCTATATCTTGCTTCCACACCCTAAACTTCATCTCTAGTTCTTGCAGTGAATCAGCAATTAGGGCAAAGTCATCAGCATAGAGGAGCTCCCAGGGGCAGCCTGTCTTGAATTCCTCTGTTATTGCCTGGAGGACTATAATGAATAAGAGGGGGCTGAGGACTGATCCTTGGTGAACCCCTATTTCTACTCAGAATTCTTCCCTATGCTTGTTGCCAACCATCACCTTACTGACAGCATCCCTGTACAGGGCTTGTACAGCTCTCACCAACCACTCATCTATCCCTAGTTTCCACATTGACCAGATAAGGGATCAGGGGACCCTGTCAAAGGCTTTCTCCAAGTCAACAAAAGCCAAATACAGAGGTTTATCTTTGGCTAGGTATTTCTTCTGCAGTTACCCTACCAGAAATATAGCATCAGTGATGCTTCTGCCTGGCACAAAACTGAACTGCATCTCATCTAGTCTAACTCTCTCCCTAATTAGTTGGGTTATGACCTTCTCTGTAACTTTCATTACCTGATCCAATAATTTGATACCCTTATTGTTATTTCTATCTAGAGCATCACCTTTACCCTTGTAGCAGTTAACTATTGTGCTGCTACACCAGTCATTGGGTATGACTCCTTCATGAACTACCTGATTTACGATACAGGTGACAAGACCATATCCCACACTGCCCGATATTTTAAGCAACTCAGCAGTGATTCCTGATGGGCCAGGCGCTTTCCCTGTCTTCATATCCTTAATTGCTTTATCTACTAGGGTACTGTCAATTTGAGTAGCTGGTCCCTCAATTGGGTCAACATTTAGCAGACTCTCCTCCTTCCATTCATTCTCCACATTCAGCAGTCTTTCATAATGTCATCTCCAAGCTTCTTTCTTTGCAGAATCATTAAACACAAGGGCACCATCATCCATGCGGACACATTTCTCTATGACATCGTGGTTTTCTCTCACACACTGTCTTGCAATCTGAAATACTTCACCTCTTTGGTCTTCACATCGCTGAACACTGGAAAACTTCTTTTCTGCTACTCCCTTGGCTATATATACCTCTCCTAGCTTCCCTTTTGACTATCTGATACATTCTCCTGCTACCCCCACTCTTCCACACCTTCCAAGCTTGTTTCTTTGTTCTAATGGCCCTGTCTACAGTGTTGTTCCAGCACCATGTTACCCTAGGTCTGGAAGGGACTTTGCACCAGCCATAGATTTGGTCTGTGGCACTAACAAGCTGTCTCACAGGAATTCCCAGTTGCCTTCTATGTCACAGTATTGTAGCTACTCCTCCCAATCATCAAATTTCTTGGTAAGGATATCCCTAAATCTCTGACCATGTGAAGGGTTCTTAAGCTTCCAAATCCTCCTTTTCCAGACTGGTCTGCTTTTTGGCATCCTTCTGGCCTCGAATCTAAAGTCACTAATAACTAGTCTATGTTGGGAGGTACATTCTTCACCAGGGAGGGTCTTTGTATTTAAGAGCAACCATGCATCCCACAAACTGGTGAGAATTAAATCAATCTGGCTAACAAAGTCACCTGATTGATAGGTTATCAGGTGGCTAGCTGGCTTCCTGAAGTTGGTGTTGCAGATCAATAGGTTATTTGCATCACAGAACTCCAGGAGCCTCATTCCCTTTTCATTTCTGATACAAACTTCATAGCCTCCATGTACACCATGGAAGATACCAGGTTACTGTCCGACATGCCCATTAAAATCTCAAGCCACAAAGATGAGATCATTGTCACTTGTCTTTGAGGTAGCCTGCAGAAGAAAATCATAAAAGGGATCCTTCTATTCATTTTTGT
The DNA here is from genome assembly GCF_006345805.1 of Octopus sinensis. NCBI lineage: Eukaryota > Metazoa > Mollusca > Cephalopoda > Octopoda > Octopodidae > Octopus > Octopus sinensis. The sequence goes on along the minus strand of NC_043001.1, from coordinate 99,681,552 downwards.
AGGCCTGCTTGTGGGGTGTAGGCAGAGATATTGTAGCTATACCATTCTGCAAGACCAGCTTGGGTCTGCAAAACCAGCTTGGGTCTGCAAGACTAGATGGGGTTGGGAGAGAAAGGAGAGGTTGACAAGATTACCAATAAAAGAGGAGAATGGGAACTGGATGCTTGGTAAGAGAAAGAGATTTCCAGTATTGGTAGTGGGGGTGGGAAAGGGTGGGTACAACCACTGACATGAAAGGTCATTTTAAGAGGTAGAGAAAACAAGAAAGAATTATTTTAGAGAAAAGTACGAAATATGTATATACATGTAGTCAAGAAACAAGGTGAGTTATAGTTGGGTTAGAGCAAACAAGAAAGAATTATTTTAGAGAATAGGTGAGTTTGAATAAATGAAGTGATTAAAAACAAGAGAAATTCTTAGCTTAGCTGTGCATATTTTTGAGTGTCCTCAATTAGCCAAACACATGGAATAAACTAACGCAAGTCTGATAGGTGTGGCAGCAAGTCTGAAACAGGTGTGGCAGCAACAGCCAGAAATGGACAAAGATGGCAGGCTTTGGCCTAAGCTTGAAAGAGAAATAGCCATTGCAACAAGAAACAAGAGGTACAAGAGGTACAGACAAGAAGGAAATTTTTTTAGTGAACAGTACAAAATACATAGATGTGGTCAAAAACAAGGGAAGGGATTATTATTTTAGATTGCAAATTTGGAAGTTATTTGATGAATTAATATTAATGTTTACAGTTTACAGAAGCAACCACAGACACGAAAGTTCATTTTAAGTTGCCACAAGAAAGAATTATTGCCACAAGAAAGAATTATTTTCAAAATTCAATTGAATCTACAAACAGAATTTAATTTTTTATGAATCCATTTCCAAACCAATGATTGTTCTAAATCATAAACACCAAAAAGTATTTTGTTCAGTATTTGTGTGCTTTTGCATTCAATGGACTGTCTCTGGTTTTGTACCATAAACTTTATCTTTTAAGTATCCCTATAAAACAAAAAAAAGAGCTTAATGGTGTCAGATATGGTGAATGTGGAAATCGTTCTACAGAACCTCTTTGTCCAGTTCACCTGTTACGCTAAATTGCATCAAGGTAGGCTCTTACATTTCTATGGTAGTATGAGGGTTAGCTGACAGTTTTAAAAGACTTCTTTAATGTTTAACATGACAGATTGTCACAGCAATTTCAAGTAAATGATATATCACAATTTTGTCACAAAAGAATGGTCCTATTCTTTTGATAAGCTGCATCAAACTGGAACAACTGGTAAATGAAGGTGATATTTCTTTGTAATATGTAGATTCTGTGGTACCCAGATATTTTGAGCATCTCTGCAGTGATTCCTGATGAGCGGGGCTTTCCCTGCCTTCATACTCTTGATTGCTTTAACTACCAAGGTACTGTCAATTCGGATAGCTGGTCCCTCTGTTGGGTTGACATTTGGCAGACTCTCTTTCTCCCATTCATTCTCTTTATTAAACAACCTTTCATAGTGGCGTCTCCAAACCTCTCTCTTTGCAGTCTCATTTAGTGCAAGTCAACCATCATCCATACGGACACATTTCTCTCCTACGACATCCCGATTCTCTCTCACAAAATACTTCAAGTCTTTGGTCCTCACAGCGCAGAACATTGGCAAATTTTTTCTTATCTGCTTCCCCTCTGGTTAAATAAACCTGTCTCCTAGCTTCCATTCTGGCAGTCTGATACAATTCCCTGCTACTTCTGTTCTTCCAGTCCTTCCAAAACTGTTTCTTTTGTCTAATAGCCCTGTCAACCACATTGTTCCACCACCACGTTACCTTGGGTCGAGAGGGGACTTTGCACCATCCACAGATCTGGTCAGTGGCTCTCAGCAGGTTGTTCCGTAGAAACCTCCAGTTGTCTTCCACATTATGTGATGCTATATCCCCTTCTATTTCATCGAAAGCTTCGAGTAATACGTCTCTAAATCTCTGCCCATTTACAGGATCTTTAAGCTTCCAGACCCTTCTCCTCCAGGCTGGTCTTCTTCTGGGCATCCATTCAGCCCTGATCCTGAAGTTGCTAACTACTAATCTATGTTGAGGGGTACATTCTTTGCCTGGGAAGGTTTTGGCATTTATAAGCAGCCCTCTTTCCCTTTTTCTGGTGAGGATATAGTCAATTTGGCTAGTGTGTCTGCCAGAACGATAGGTGACTAGGTGACGGGCGGGTTTCCTGAAGTTGGTATTGCAAACCATAAGATCATTTGCATCGCAGAACTGCAGCAGTCTGGTTCCCTCCTCATTGTGGGAACCAAAACCATAGCCTCTATGTATGCCATGGAAGCCCCCTGCACATTGTCCAACATGTCCATTGAAATGTACATTATTTATATTTTACCAGATTTATTGTTTCAGTAATGAATCATTATGTTTGTTAATTCCAAAAGCTCATTAGAAGCAAAAGATTTTGAATCAGAAAATGCAATTCTTTAAAATTATCATAAGTAGAGATTCTTTGGTAAACCAATAAATATACATAATTGGTTTACAGTTATTTGTATAAGATGCAGGCAGTTCTTTTTGTATTTTCAACCAAAGCCTACTGAATGAATTTGTGAGATCGAAGCCCATTGTATGCATACATATAAAAGAGGAAGAGGAGGAGAGAGAGAGGGTACTTCTGTCAGGCAAACTGTATTATTCCTTTCCAATGTTTTGTGGAAACATGTCTGGCCATGAGGAAATATTACCTTGCTTGGAAACAGCTGAGGGTTAGCATTAAGAAGGGTATCCATCCATAGAAAACGTGCCACAATGTATTCTGTCTGAAACATGCAAAAGTTAAAACTATGCCAATGCTGGTATACATGCAAACACACACAGTTATCTGTGTTATGTCCGAGAATTTCAATTTCTTCCTTGTCAAATGGTTCTCCACAACTGATGTGAGAGAAGGCCAATCCTCTTATAAAACATATGGAAACAAAGATGGTAAGGAAGAGCTGGAGGAGGGCATTGCTGGAGTTTTTATACATAAGGGTCTTCGTGTTTCTCTTCAATTTTCCTTTTGACTTCAAAAACGTCAGTTTTGGGGATGACAGAGAAACATCGATTTCTTTCTGTTTTTGACTCAATTCAAGCTATCTAGAAAGTTGATTTAAGATAGACGTTATAATGGCAAAAAACACAACTTTATTAACTTTTCATGTAGGTTAATGCACTGAAAGTGCTTTGACTAGCAAATCCCTTTCCTTTCATTCAAACTACATACCTTATTCATAGCTGCTGCTATTTTGCCAGGCATCAGTCTATGCTTGAAGCCACAATCTGGGCATCTGATCAAGGAGACTAGTAACTCAGAATAAAAACCATGATAGATAGGACTTTTTAGACCTCAAGTCAACTTCTCTAATGCCAGTGGCACAATAAAATGCACCCAGTACATTATATATATATATATATACATACACACACACACACATACAAACATACATGCAACAATGTACTTGTATACTAAGCATGTTCACGCTAAATTTGATTTTTATGTTGCCAAGAACAGCTTGGTGTGATGGTCAACAGTCAATGGCATTGGAGAGCATAAAGATTAAAGTTGTAGTTGAGAAAAAGCTGATAGAGGACTGGAAGCCATCTTAATATTAGAAAAGAGTTACCTATCTTATGATTCATGCCTGGTGTTCAAATACCAACATTTGGTTAATTCAAACTGCTGCTCAATGCTCTGTGAACACTGTAAACATTGTAAGACATGACACAAACAACTGCAATGGAAACTATAAAACTGTGGCCAGGAGGAACGGACACTGTAAGAATTCTGGCTGTATCCACATACTAGAATTCATTCAACACATTCAGGACAAGGGCCTTAGGCTCAATTCAGATGGCTACATGAAGTTGGTGGAAACTATAGTGAAACTCTGCCTGGAGAAGGTTGCTACTGGTAGACCATATGTGTTGCAGTAGGATTCATTCCCTGCCATTGCTATGGAAAAAGTTAGGAGTGGTTGTCAGTCAAATTTCCACAATTCCATCAGCCCCGATTTCTGGCCTCCAAATTTCCCCCGAGTGTAATTCCATGGATTATTATGTGTAGAACACATTTGGGAAAAACATCAACTGTTTTGACTGCAACATCAAGGTCAAGCTGGTGGGTCAAGTTCAAGGAAATGTTTGAAGATCTTTGTAGGAACACAATGAGGTACCAGGTTCCAGAGCTGTCTTGACGCGATGGTGAACACTGACAGCAACTACTTTGAGTAAACTGTTATTTCCCACTCATAATCTAGTTGTAATTTTTTTAATTTAAAATACTTTTATTTTTAGATGTGTTTTCTTTTCCCTTTATGCAAGCAGCCAAATTTTGCCTGAACACCTTGCATATATAATTTCATTTAATTAGTCAAGGAACTAAAGTCCCTTAAGGGATGCTAGCATCCTAGTTCACCGGTTCATACCATAATTCAGAGAAAACCAAGTATATTAGTTTATCACCGAAACACATAGGTATTTAAGTAAACCTTTTTAAATAAGAAAATGAAGAAAATGGATAAAAATTTACATACAGATGGTTTTTTTTTATTTAAAGACATTCAAATTCATACATAGAAATTTCTACCTACAGTTGTCTCCACACACAATTCTTTAATTTCAGAAATAAAAATCATATTTGAAACCAGTGAATTGAGTATATCCTCGGAGAATTTCAAAAGGAAGTTATCAAACAACATGTAGGCTAACCTACAACAAACTCAGAAGTGTTTGTTTTTTCTTAACATAAGCATTCTGTAGAAACTGTCATTTCCACAAATATACAAAAATAAACACGTTCAACACATCCTTGTTCGTGACAATATGATACACAATACTTCATTGATGGTGCCATGAACTATCTATCTATATATATATATATATATATATATATATATATATATAAAAGGGTAAAAACCTCATTTGGTCATGAATGACCATGTGATTACACCCAGAAAGTTCCCCTCTGAAGTAGAAGTCCAGGCAAGGTTGTTTACGGATGTCCAGCAATTACCCATGCATACCAGCTTCTCCTCTCCATGCCACAGAAGTTATCCAAGGGAAAGGCTGATACAGTTTGGCACCAGTGACATCACAATTCATTTCTACAGCTGTGTGAACTGGAGTAACATGAAATGAATGCTCTGGAACACAACACACAGCCCATTCTGGGAATCAAACTCACTACCTAATGATTGTGAGTCTGATGCTCTAATCACTGAGCCATGTTACCTTCACCATATATATGCACACATACATCATCATCATCGTTTAACGTCCGTTCTCCATGCTAGCATGGGTTGGACGGTTCGACCGGGGATCTGGGAAGCCAGAAGGCTGCCCAAGGTTCCAGGCTGATCTGGCAGTGTTTCTACAGCTGGATGCCCTTCCTAACACCAACCACTCTGTGAGTGTAGTGGGTGCTTTTTACATGCCAGGTAAGGCTGGCAACAGCCACGATCGGATTGGTGCTTTTTATGCGCCACCAGCATGGAAGCCAGTCAAGGCGGCGCTGGCATCGGCCACGTTCAGATGATGCTTTTTATGTGCCACCAGCACGGAAGCCAGTCTAGGCGGCGCTGGCATCGGCCACGTTCAGATAGTGCTTTTTACGTGCCACCAGCACAGGGATCACAACTACAATTTCCAATGAGTTTTGATGTTGGTGTACTTGACTCAATGGATCTCCTCAAGCACAAGGTTGAAACGGTGTTTCTTTACTTGCCACCTGCACAAGAGCCAGTCCAGCGGCCCTGGCAACTGCTGGGTGCCAGTCATAGGATTGGTTCAATTTCTATTCCGATTTCACTTGCCCCGATAGGTCTTCGCAAGCAGAGTTTAGTGTCCAATGAAGGGAGGTTGACATGGGTAACTGTCATCGGATGAGGTTCGATTTCGACTTTGCTTGCCTCAACAGGTCTTCATGTGTCCAAGGGAGGAAAGGCATGCATAAGTGGGCTGGCTGGGATGGACTCACTTGTCCTGCCGGGTCTTCTCATGCTGAGCATATTTCCAAAGGTCTCGGTCACTAGTCATTGCCTCAGTGAGGCCTAAAATTTGAAGGTCGTGCTTCTCCACCTCGTCCCAGGTTTTCCTGAGTCTACCTCTTCCACGGGTTCCCTCAACTGCTAGGTTTTGGCACTTTTTCACACACCTATCTTCATCCATTCTCGTCACATGACCATACCAGCGCAATCGTCTCTCTTGCACACCACAGCTGATGCTTCTTAGGTCCAACATTTCTCTCAAGGTACTTACACTCTGTCAAGTATGTACACTGACATTACACATCCATCGGATCATACTGGCTTCATTCCTCATGAGCTTACGCATGTCCTCAGCAGTCATGGCCCATGTTTCACTGCCATGTAGCACGGCTGTTCGTACACATGCATCATACAGTCTGCCTTTTACTCTGAGCGAGAGGCCTTTAGTCACCAGCAGAGGTAAGAGCTCCCTGAACTTTGCCCAGGCTATTCTTACTCTAGCAGTTACACTTTCAGCACACCCACCCCCGCTACTGACTTGGTCCCCTAGATAATGGAAGCTATCAACTACTTCTAGTTTTTCCCCCTGGAAAGTTGTTTTCTGCAGATTTTCAGTGTTTATTGCTCCTGATCATCTACCACATACAAAAACTATCTTCCCAGTTAGCCTTCCTTTGACATTGCTGCACCTCTTATGTGTCCATAGCTTACACTGGGTACATCTCATAGAGTTTCTACCTACACTTTTTCTACAGATCGAGCAGAGCCATCTACCTGAAGGCATTTGTGGTTTGTCTACCTTCCTACTTATTAGGACTTTGGTTTTAGCTAGGTTGACTCTAAGGCCCTTTGATTCTAATCCTTGTTTCCACACCTGAAACTTCTCCTCCAGTTCTGATAGTGAATCAGCAATTAGAGCAAGGTCGTCAGCATAGAGGAGCTCCCAGAGGCATCCTGTCTTGGATTCCTCCGTTATTGCCTGGACGCTTATGATAAATAGGAGGGGGCTGAGAACTGAACCCTGGTGGACCCCAACCTCTGCCTTGAATTCTTCAGTGTACACGTTGCTAACCCTTACCTTACTTACAGCATCCCTGTACATGGCTTGCACAGCTCTCACCAGCCATTCATCTATCCCCAGTTTCCTCATTGACCACCAGATAAGGGATCGGGGGACCCTGTCGAAGGCTTTCTCCATGTCAACGAAAGCCAGGTACAGGGGCTTATCTTTGGCTAAGTATTTCTCCTGCAGCTGTCTCACCAGAAATATGGCATCAGTGGTGCTTTTCCCTGGCACGAAACCAAACTGCATCTCATCCAAGTTGACTCTCTCCCTAATCAGTTGGGCTATGACCCTCTCTGTAACCTTCATTACCTGATCTAACAGCTTGATACCTCTGTAATTATTTATATCTAGGGCATCACCTTTACCTTTGTAGCAGTTGACTATTATGCTGCTACATCAGTCATTGGGTATGACTCCTTCATGTATCACCTGGTTAACTATACGGGTGACTAGGCTATAGCCGACACTGCCGGATATTTTGAGCATCACTGCAGTAATTCCTGATGGGCCTGGGGCTTTCCCTGTCTTCATGCTTCTAATTGCCTTATATATATATATATATATATATATATATAATAATATTAGGGAGTAAATCCAAACTTACAGGGAAAAATTAGATTTAGGATTAAATCTAATTTTACAGTATAAATATATATATTTATATTAAATTAGAGATAAAACCACTATTCGGCAAATCAAACAGTGAAAAACATAAACCAATAAATAGAAATAAATTAATTACAAAATATACAAAAATTAAATATACAAAATATACAAAATATAAAATTCAAAATTTAAATTATTATATATATACATATATTTTATTATTTTTATTTTTATTATTATTTTTTTTTAATAAATATAACTATCAAAAAGAATTAAAAGTTTAATATAAGATAAAGAGTAAAACCACTACGATCGTTTCATGCCCATAATCTAATTCGAATTACAATAATTTAAACCTGAAGATTGACTATAACCATAATTCGAATTATTAATTGAATTTAAATTATTGTTATTCAAATTAGATTATGGGCATTGAAACGATCGTTGTGGTTTTACTCTTTATCTTATATTAAATTTTTTATTCTTTTTGATAGTTATATTTATTTATTTTTAAATAAATAAAAAATAAATAAATAATAAAATATATATATACAGTTGCGGCCAAAATGTTCAGAACGGCATTGTTTTCGTCAGAAAAGTAGATATAATTTTTTATCAAAGTTGTTTTATATTCTATAATTTTCACAGACAATAAATACAATATTAATTGTTATTGTCTGAGATTTTGGTGTAATTTGAGAGGATAATACAAAAGTTATGGATGATTTAGGGATTTACTGCAAACCCATGGCGGCCAAAATGATCAGAACGGTTGAAAAAATAACAAAATAATCAAAAATGACAGAGAATACTGGAATTATTTAATATTTAGTGTGAAGCCCTTTAGCTTCAATCACACTCTGACATCTTCGACTGCATGAGGAAATTAAATTTTCAATTTCTTGCTGGGTGACCTTATTCCATTCTTCCTGAAGGGCATTCCATAATTGCTCAGTTGTTTTAGGATTTCAGGCTTTCGAACGTTCTCCTAGAATATTCCACACATTTTCAATAGGATTGAGATCTGGGCTTTGAGCTGGCCAATCCATAACAATAACCTTTTCAGCCTTGAGGAAGTTCATGACCACCTTAGCCTTGTGACATGGGGCATTGTCCTGCATGAATATGGGTGGTCGCTTAGTTGAATTTCTCAGCATAAGCAAGACATGATCTTTTACAAATTGTTTATAAACTCCTGCATTTACCTTTCCATGTAATCGCACCAAAGGGCCCACACCATCTCCAGATATCATTCCCCAAACCATGACACTTCCTCCACCGAATTTAACACTAGTCTTAAGGCATTTAGGCAGCAATTTTTCACCTACTTTTCTACTTTTCCCATCTGAGCCAAATAGCATTAACTTAGATTCATCACTGAAATGCACCGTTTGCCATTTTTCTTGAGACCACAACACATGTTCGGTTGCAAAGGTAAGACGACACTTTTTATAATTGGAGCTGATCAGTGGCTTCACTGCAGGTGCTCTTGCTTGTAGGTCATGTTCAACTAAACGACGAGACACAGTTTTTCTAGATAAAGTTTTCTTCAATACAATGCTCATTTTCCGAGAAACAGCAGCAGCAGTTTTAAATCTGTCCTTTTAACCAACTTTACCATAGCACGATCTTCTCTCTTGGTCGTTTTTCTTGGCCTACCTGTAAACTTTCTTGCTTCACACGAACCACAATCATCGTAGACCTTAAGAATACCGTGTACAACACTTTTTGACTTGTTAACAATCTTTGCAATAGATCCAATACTTAAATTATCCTTCCTTCGAAGCTTAATAATCTGCTGACGAATTGGTAACTGAGTAAGTGGCATTATATTAACAAAGTACGCTGCAAATATTCTTACTAATGTTTAGTAAACAAACCGTCACGTAAACAAATTCAAAACATTAGAGTTCGCCGGTTAAATATACTAAAACACGAAGTAAAAGCAACTGTTCTGATCATTTTGGCCGCCATGGGTTTTGCAGTAAATCACTAAATCATCCATAACTTTTGTATTATCCTCTCAAATTACACCAAAATCTCAGGCAATAACAAATAATATCGTATTTATTGTCTGTGAAAATTATAGAATATAAAACAATTTTGATAAAAAATTATATCTACTTTTCTGACGAAAACAATGCTGTTCTGAACATTTTGGCCACAACTGTGTATGTATATATATATATATATGGAGAACACTACAGCGAAACAGAAAATTCGCTTTTTGGAAAATGATACAAAATCAGAATAAAGCAGAGATTTACCAAAAGTGGCTAGACTCAACACCCCTAATCATACCCCGCAAATTACAAATTAAACCCATCTTGGAAGAACCAGAAGAACAAAGAAGACTTAGAGAAAAAATGTCATTAGAAAAAATGAAGATGGAAATAGAACTACTTAAGCTGAGAGCTAAGACGAATGAAGAAAAAGTAAAAACCATAGATGAGGAAATCAACGAAGAAGTCATCAAACTAATAGACGACATCAATACTGAAACATTACTAACACTATGGAAAGAAGAATGTGAAAAAGAGGAACTTAAGTCCCTCCAACGATGGGAAAAGAGCGCCATCTGGTTCTTGGATTATGAAACCAACTTCAAAAATGAACACATATCCAACAACCCCTTCATAAAATTAACTAAAACAAAACCAAATACCAACAGAACGGAACAACCACCAAGAAATCCAAACACACTCTACACCAGAAAAATACATTTAAAACACACCCCACACTACCTACACCAACCCCAAAACACTTACAGGGGCCCACCACACCATTTCACGAACCAAAGGGCTACAACATACAATTCTATGAAATACAATCCACATAACCAAACTAAAACTCTACCACCAAACATCCACCCTAGGAACCAACCATACAAACCTAACAAACAACAAATGCACTACGGAAGAAACAACTACCAACACAATATACCTGATAAACTAAGACGGAACACTAGGTGTTATGTAATCATCACAACAAACATGAACAATCAACGTTGCCCATTGTCTCCCTTGATACAAGGACATTCAGTAAGTTTCCCGCCACAACAAATACCTTGTACAACAACGGCAGTCTAATAAAGTATCTCGTATCGTTAACACGTTTTTTCAGTCTCTCTCATTTTCTTAATCTTTCATACTAAGTACTCACTACTTCCTTTAATACTCAATACATTATATATATATATATAACAACAACATGGTGTCAGAATACTAAAAGAACCCAAAATACAGAAACCAAAAGAAAAAAGAAGTTGAAATCATACTTCAAAGACGAAATGGAAAATTTACCGCATCCAAAAGACCTAGACTTTAATCAGGAAAATCTAGCCGCAGCATGGAAAAAGTGGAAAAAAGAATTCAATCTCTTTTTGATAGCAACAGAAAGTGACATGAAGCCAGACAAAGTAAAAACGTCAATGTTTTTAACTTGCATCGGTTCCAAAGGCCGAGACATCCATTCCACTCTGGATTTCGATTCACCCGACGAAGAAATGAACCTTCAAACAGTAATCGAAAAATTCGATGCATATTGTGAACCCAGGAAAAACATAACTTTCCTGAGACACAAATTCTTCACATGTGGACAAGCGGAACATCAAAAATTCGATGAGTACGTGGTAGAGTTGCGCCAAAAGGCACAACAGTGCGAATTCGGCAACCTCACAGACAGTCTCACCAGAGATATTCTGATATGTGGAATCAGAGACATGAGATTAAGAGAAAGATTATTGAGAGAACCAAATTTAGACTTACAAAAAACAATTCAAGCAGGTCAGAGTGCAGAGCAAACACGACTCCAATCAAGGATGCTAAATGCCACATCCGAAACAAGAGATAACGAAATCTCGAGGGTATATAGTCAACACGACAGAAAAGGCGCCAAAACTCAAATAACTCGCCATATGCAATCCAGACATCAAAACGAACAAGGCGGAAGTGACAGAAAGCCCGCGAAGTTTCAAGCGCCAAGTCAACACTACGTCACTAACTGTCACTATTGTGGTTATAATCACAAAAGAAATAAATGCCCAGCATTTCACAAGACATGTGAAAAATGCAAGAAACAAGGACACTATGCAAAAATGTGCAAATCAAGAAAATTTGTACATAAAGTAGAGATACATACCGACGATGAAACAGATGACGATACACATGCACTCGAAATGATCACTTCAAATAATTCCCGCGTGCACAAAATCGAAAAGTTCAAGACTCCAAAAGACATTTGGACGATCGAACTAAAAGTGAACAACTCGAATGTAACATTCAAAATTGATACTGGAGCAGACGTAACCGTACTGCCATTCAGAGAATATAAAAATATAATTCCAAAACCACAACTGCAAAAAACCTCAACTCGATTATCAGCTTACAATAACACAGCTATAAAAGTGCTAGGAAAATGCACAGCAGTCACTAAATACAAAGAATTATCAAAACAAATAAAATTCATTGTTGCAAAAACAAACTCGCACGCAGTTATAGATGCAAAGGCAGCTAAAGATCTGAACCTAATTCAGAGAACTTCAAAAATAAACTCGTCGAACACAAACGACATAATAGAAAAATATGAAGACTGTTTCGGAGAAATCGGCACTTTGTCAATAACACATCATATCACAGTGGGTCCACAAATAACTCCTGTAATTCATCCACCAAGATCGGTTCCTTTTTCTATAAAAGAAAAACTCAACAAAGAATTAAAAAGAATGACAGAATTAGGTATCATAAAACCTGTTAGTGAACCTACAGACTGGGTAAATTCCCTAGTCATCGTTGAAAAAGCCAACGGAAAACTCCGACTCTGTTTAGACCCCAAGAATCTAAACAAAGCCATAAAAAGGCAACATTTCAAACTCCCTACAGCGGAGAACATTTTTGCACAAATGCATAACCCTAAATATTTTTCGAAACTCGATGCATCTAATGGATACTGGCAAATTCCAGTTGACAAAGAAAGCTCCCATCTGTTAACGTTCAACACACCTTTTGGAAGGTATCGCTTCACACGACTACCCTTTGGAATTCACAGCGCCAGTGAAGTTTTCCAAAAAGAAATTGCAAAAATAATAGAGGGCATAGAAGGAGCAAGAAATTCACAGGATGACATCATAATCTGGTCCAGCACTTTAGAAGAACACACAAATAGACTACAACAAGTTTTCGATCGAATCCGAAAGCACGGATTAAAGTTAAATAAATCAAAGTGTATCTTCTATGAATCACAAATCACGTACCTTGGGCATCTATCAACCAGCGAAGGGATAAAACAAGATCCAACCAAAGTACAAGCAATCATTCACATGACACTGCCAACAAGTAAAAAAGAATTACAAAGATTCCTAGGTATGACAAATTACCTATGTAAATTTTTATCAAATTACTCCGAAGTTACAGCACCATTACGCCAGCTTCTACAGAGTGACACGTTATGGTCATTCGACAAACCACAAATCGAAGCAATAAAAAAGCTAAAAGAAATGATTACCAGAAAACCAGTGCTACAATTTTATAATCCAGATCTACCAATAAAAATAACTACAGATGCTAGTAAGCATGGGCTCGGAGCGATACTTGAGCAGAAACACAACGAAAGATGGCTACCTGTTTCGTTTGTATTTCGTGCAACAACTCAAGCGGAACAAAACTACTGTCCGATAGAGAGCGAAGCTCTCAGTATAGTTTTCGCATGCAAGAAATTTAATCAGTTTATATACGGAACTCATTTCAGAATCGAAAATGACCATAAACCGTTGAAGCAAATATTCAAAAAATCGATCACTAAATGCCCCCCCACCCCCCAGAATCCAAAGATTTCTACTAACATATGGTTTTGACCTAAACCACATATCTGGTAAAGAATCAATTGTTGCAGATACCCTATCACGTGCATACCTTGAGCAAAATACTCCAGAAGTATCAGACGAAGATATGAAATCGCACATACATGCAGTAATAAAAAATTACCCCATAACCGACACTAAATTAAACGAGTATAAAGAAGCCACTGCAGACGACCCGTCACTACAGACACTCATCACATATACAAGAACAGAATGGCCCCCAAAAGACAAAATACCAATAAACATAAAACCATTCGTCTCCGTTCGTGATGAAATATCAATCGTCAATGGTCTCGTTCTAAAAGGTTCAAGAATAATTGTACCTAAGTCATTACGTAGAGAAGCTCTACAGCAGTGTTTCCCAACCTTTTTTCCCGGCGCCCCACTTTTTCATAGCAAAAGTTTTTACGCCCCACCTTTTCCCATGTCCACTCACATTTACAAGTACATGTGGGCCTACTTACAATTGAAAAAAAATCAAAAATTAAAAAATTGTATTCAAAATACAAAAAAATAGTTTGAGAATTGAAACAACAGGCACTGAAAGTGCATAACACCCAATAAATCGATAAAATTATTACGATTTCTCATGTTTTTAAAAAATGTCAATTTATAAAGAATAAAGAAACACGTTTTTTCAGTTCAATTATTTGACGGTCAGCTCGACTAATTTAGTGAGAACCCTGTGCCTGATGCATACAGCACAAGTTTTTAATTTGAGGAGACAACTTTGTTAATTTCAGTCGTAAATCGCCACGTTTTGTAATCTCAAGCCGGTTTCTCTTGGCTTCGAGCAAATTATCAACTGCACTAAAACCACATTCGACCAAATAAGACGAAGGGAAAGGAATCAGTAGCTCTCTCGCTGATGTAGAAATTTTAGGATATTTTCTTTCAACCTCGTCATATAGCCACATCTTTGTACCTTTCAATTTAAACAAAGTCTTCACTGATTCATCATGTTGTAATTCTGATAACTCTTCTTGGTATTGGATTGTAGCATCAGAAACGTTAATCAGAAGCGGTTGAGTTAACCAAGAAGGAAAATTCATTGCCTTTAAATCGCAAAATCTGTCATTGAAATCCTTTATCAAGATATTTAAATGATCAATAATTACAATGCCAGCATCATTCGTTATTTCACATTTACTCAACCAGTAAAGTTCACTGAAATTTCTTTTGGAAAATTTCTTTTTCCATAATTCGAGAGCTGTAATAAATCCAAAAATCTTTGCTTTTGCATCAATAAGTGTCATGTTTGCACCTTGAAGTTGTTTATTCAAGTTTCCAAGTTTCTCAAATATGTCTGTCAAATAACTGACAAATGCTTTTCCATCCGTTGTTGACAGCAATTTCATTTCACATTTATCACTAAGAAAGTCGTTAATCTGATCAAATAATTCCATGAACCTCTTTAAGCAGTTTCCACTTGATAGCCATCTTACTTCTGTATGAAGCAATAATCGAACATGTTCGGCACTTTGATTTATACAAAACTGCTTAAAAAGACGTTCAGATTTAGAATTTCTTTTAATGCTGTTGACACACTTGATCACACTTTGAAGAATCTTGTTAAGAACAGGGGACAATTTCTTGGCAACCAAGTTTTCTCGGTGTATTACACAATGGACAGTCAACATGTTTGGATTTTCATCCTTCATCATTTTTAAGCATCCCGTATTCTTGCCCATCATGGCAGGTGCACCGTCTGCCGCACATGCCAGTAAGTTTTCCTTTGGTATTTTGTTTGCATCCAAATAATGTTTGATTTTGATGTAAATATCATTTGCAGTTGTGGTGGTTTCAAACGATTCGCAGAACAGCATCTCTTCCTGAAACTCCTCGTGGTCAATATACCTCACATAAGTCAATAACAGAGCCTCACTGTCCCGGATTGTGGATTCGTCCATTTGTAATGAAAACTTACGCAATTTTAATTTCTCAATGAGCTGGCTTTCAACATCTTGCCCCATTTCATCTATTCTGTTCGAGACAGTGTTATTACTGAGTGGCATAGTCCTGATATCTCCATCATCTTTTTGTAATACAGTTTTTAAGAATATTGAGATAGCAGGTTTAATCAGTTGCTCTCCAATAGTGTGATTCTTTCCATGTTTTGCTATAAGCAAGGAGATTTCGTAGCTGGCTTCAAGGGCACGAGTATGAGGCGCTTGTTTTGCATGAAATAGTGAAGTGAGTTTTGTTCGGTTTTTAAATTTTTCTTTCAATGATTTGAAGTATTCCAAATCTAAATTAGAATTATTAGGATGTCTTACCTTTAAGTGCGCTTCCAGCCTACCTGCCTTCATTGACTCATTGCTCATCGTCTGATTACATAATAAGCAAAACGGTTTACGCTCATCATGCTCATCAGGAATGAATCCAAACTTCAAAAACTCCACCGCGTATTGACGAGTCTTCTTCTTGTTTGGTTTGCTCATTTTCAATAGGGCTAACAAAAGACTAATTGAGGCAAACTAATTGAGGCAATTGATTGGCTTATCTGAATAGTAAGTTTATTGCTCAGTGCGGGATCTTCTTTGTCTCGCTGGGGTGCGAGAGTTTCCGATGTGGAGGCTTCAAAGGAAAGACGGAATCTAAGGTTGTGCCCGCGATGACCGCTCGTCATGTACAAATATTTTCACAGCCCACGTCTATGCCCCGCGCCCCACCTGAATTTTCTCAGGCCCCACCAGTGGGGCGTACGCCCCACCTTGGGAATCACTGCTCTACAGGAAATACATACCGGACACATGGGTATCGAAAAATGCATAGAGAGAGCGAAGGAATGTATATACTGGCCTGGCATTAACGCTCAAATCAAAGACATGATTAACACATGCTCATACTGCATCGACTACAAAAACCAACAATCAGCCGAACCACTAATAAATCATGAAATACCTACTACACCATGGACCAAAGTGGGTACAGACGTATTTCACCTGTCTGGAAATTCGTATGTCACAATTATTGACTATACAACAAGATTTTTTGATCTACACGAAATAAATGATTGCCAGTCAAAAACCGTAATCAAAAATTAAAAGAAACTTTTGCTAAATTCGGAATTCCGCAAACAGTTGTAAGTGACAACGGTCCAGAATTCAATTCGGCTGAATTCAAAAAATTGCAAAAAATTGGCATTTTCATCACACGAAGACAAGCCCGCATTATCATCAAGCGAATGGCATGGTTGAGAGAAATGTACAGACAATAAAAAAGACGCTAAAAAAGGCATTCAAGAGTGGCGAAGAACCTCAGTTAGCGCTCTTAGCATTACGCACGACTAAATTACAAAATGGTGCACCATCCCCTGCAAATCAAATAATGAATAGAATATTGCGAACAAATCTCCCAAACTTACTACACGACAAAATTGGTATCAGGCCTCACGAAAAGAAGAAATCAAACATTACAACAGAACTCCAAGAGTTAAAACCACACGACACGGTTAGAATTAAGTTTAACAACAATTGGTTTAGAAGGGGCAAAATAATTAAAAAAACTAGAGCAACCTCGTTCATACTTAGTAATAACAGAGGAAGGTAATACAGTCAAACGAAATAGACAACATATTCTTAAAACAAACGAACACGTTCGCATAACAGAAGAATTAGATTATGAAAATATATTTCCAAAGTCAACAAACACGCATGAAAAAACAAAAACAGCACAACTACAGAATTCAACACTACAAAATAATAAAACCACAAAAAGTGGACGACGAATAATTATTCCCTGTAGATACAGATGATGATAATAAAAAAAAGGAAGATGTTATGTAATCATCACAACAAACATGAACAATCAACGTTGCCCATTGTCTCCCTTGATACAAGGACATTCAATAAGTTTCCCGCCACAACAAATACCTTGTACAACAACGGCAGTCTAATAAAATATCTCGTATCGTTAACACGTTTTTTCAGTCTCTCTCATTTTCTTAATCTTTCATACTAAGTACTCACTACTTCCTTTAATACTCAATACATTATATATATATAACAACAACAAACACAAGGCAGGGGAGTTTTGTGAATTTGTGTGTGTTTGCACTTCTTTTTTCTGTTTTTGTGTCGGTGGGGAATGGGTGGGTTTGGTGTCTGCAGCGGGAGGGTGGGGCTGTGAAGGTATGGGTGGGGTGGGTACGGGTTGGGGCTCACTTTGACTGTCCTTCTTCTTCTTCCTCTGTTTTCTCCTTCCAGCCACACTCCATACTTTTTCCTCGTCTGTTTCATCATTATCTTCCACCATCTTCTCATTCTCGGCTTTCTCCTGGCTTGCTTGTGTTTTGAGGGCAGTCCGCTCTAATGTGGCCCTTTTTGGTGACATTTATAGCAGTAAGGGCTTCTGCCCGCCACTCACACTTTCATCACCGTTTCTCCTACATTCACCGTCTCTGCCAATTTTACCAGATTTTCTGCTTAAGATTGTATCATCCTATGTGTGTGTGTAAGTATTTGTATGTGTGTATGTGTCTCGCACACCCCATCAAACACACACACACATATACGCACGCACGCACATCAAATCTTCCGATTCACGCCAACATCAAAAGATCCCATTTACCCTCAACCCCATATGTAAAAATATTTTTAAAAATTTACAGAAATCGACGACATCTTCACAAATGTAAATAAACACACGTGTTTTGTAGTGTTCTTGTAACGGAAGATCGCCCACTTCGCTAGCACTCACAACACTTTCACTTTGTACACTGTAAATAAAGTCTTCTCTCTCAAATAGCAGAACGGCTTGTAGTCCTTCATATCTTTTGGCACTGTATGTTATATTATGTATTTGGCTTCATATTATAATAATAATAATGAAATTATTGTATACAGTGCTCAGGTACACCACAACTTGTCAGAAAGTGCATATAAAGTACATGCAGTAATGTAGAAATGTCTGGAAAGCGAACAATGTATGAGTCAGATACATGCCTGTGTGTGTATGGAGGGGAGAAAATCAGGTGTAGTGTTGGCGAATCTCAGAAAGCATGGAAGTTTTGAAGGATGCAGTGCTCCGACAACTAACAACTGATGCCGGCAGTTTGTTCCATGCTTCAGCAACTCTCAGTGTGAAAAAATGTTTCCTGAAGTCATGGGAGCTGTGCTGTTTTCTTACTTTGTAAATATGTCCACGGGTGTTAGATGGGTGGAGTTTGAAAAGGTACTCAGAGTTATTGTTTGTACGATGGTTGATAATTTTATGGGTGTCTGCCAAGTCAGCTGCCAGACGTCGGAGTTTCAATGTGTCCATGCCCAGGGAAGTAAGGCGTTCAGGATATGGCAAATGCCTGATGGAGGGTATTCTTTTGGTTGCACGTCGCTGAACAGCTTCCAGACGATTGATATCCTGGGCAAGATAGGGGTTCCAGACCGGTGATGCAAATTCCAGGTGAGGTCTTACCATAGCTATATAGAGCCGCAGATAGATAGCCGGAGAGCGGCTCACAAAGGATTTGGTGAGTGATGCCAAGACACCCTCAGCCTTCTTGACAATTTTAGCGATGTGTTTTGTCCAACACAAATCACTGTCGACAATAACACCCAGGTCACGTTCACATGAAGACTTTTTGAGACTAGTGTTGTGGAGGGAGTAGGTGGACGCTGGGTTTCTCCTCCCAAAATGCATGGTGGTACATTTGTCCACAGCCAGCTTGAGTTGCCAGTCCATGATCCACTGCTGCATTGTGTCCAGGTCTGCTTGCAATAGAGATCTATAGTGTACAGGATTTGACCTCTTTATTTCGAGGTACAGCTTGATGTCATCTGCATATTTCAGCACTGTGGCATTCATTAAGTTGGCACCTATGTCATTAACATATGCAACAAATAAAAGGGGGCCAAGAACAGATCCCTGTGGTACACCAGATGTCATCTCATAGGGCGAAGAGTGCTGTCCTAGAACTGTGACAACCTCTTTTCGGCTGAAAATAAAGGACTTCAACCAGTTATAGAGTTCGTCTCTTACACCCAACGCAGAAAGCTTCACCATAAGTCTTTTGTGTGGCACAGAGTTAAAAGCCTTAGCAAAGTCCAGGTAAACAACATCTACCCACGATCTGCGATCAGTGATTTGGGTAACGTCCTCAAGAAACTCGATGAGTTGATTACAGCAGCTGGAGTTAGGAATAAATCCGAATTGTGACGGCTGGATGAGGCTGTGAGACTTCCAGAAGATCCAAAGGGCTTCTCTGATACAGGATTCCATCAGTTTGGCGATGCAGCTAGTAAGACTGACGGGGCGATAGTTGACAGGCGATGTGCGGTCGCCTTTTTTGAACAGAGGGATGACACTGGCAGTTTTCCACTGTTCTGGAGTAACACCATTGTCAAGACAGAATTGGAAGAATAAAGAAAGTTGGCTTTGGCTTAGAAGAAAGTACCCACCGCGTTTGAGAAGTAGGTATGTAACACCATCGAGACCAGGAGAGGCATAATTGCGTTTATTCTTAAGGTGGCGTTGCAACATTGCTGGTGTAAATTGCATAGTAGATTTAGAGTCCGATGTCAGTGGTGATGAAGATGGAACATTTTGGTCTTCGACAGTAAAGATGCCGGCATAGCATCCAGCAATGATTTCTGCACATTCTTCGGGATTGCCAGTAATCTGTCCTGTGTGGGGATTGCGAAGGGGACCAACTGTCAGGGTTAGCTACAATGCGTTGTTCAAATTCAAGCACTGCCTTTTTTGTCACCTGCTTGAGGTGGTTGGCTGACCTATTGCGCTTTTTCCTGTTGCTCTCTGATTTGTGCAATTTGTATTCTTGTTCAGCATTACAGCGTTCTTTCCTGGCAAGTCGGACTGCTGCAGTCTCCCAAATTGCACTACTGGATGTTTTTTGTGCTTGCGTGGTACTGATGCTGCACATGCTGCCCATATTGAATTCAGAATGTTCTGGAGTATAGTGTCCACATCTCCAGAGGCATAAAATTCGCGCCAGTTTGGGCGTTGCAGCTCAGTACAATAAGAGCTCCAGTTTGCTTTATTCCAGTCAAAGCAGGCAGTCTGAAGATGGTTGTGTTTTTTATTACAACCAATCAGAGACAAGTCGGCCATGATCATGGAATGATCAGAGTCACCTAAAGTTTCTTCGGTAGTGACACTAATGATTGTTTCAGGAGAAGCGGTAAGTAGCAGATCCAAAGTGTTGTTACCCCTTGTGGGGGAGGTAACAACTTGGGACCAATTTGAATTCAGCACCAGTTCAAGGAAATCGTCTGCACTTTGCGGCCAACGGAAGGCCTCCCAGTCAATCTCAGGGAAATTGAAGTCGCCCGCAATATACACATATGTGGCTGTTTTCATGGCAGCAGCTCTGAGGATATCAAAAAGCTGTGCGTCTTGGCGATAATTTGGAGGACGGTAAACGACTCCGAGCAGAAGTGTTGACATGGTCATGTGTATATTGCAGAAAAATACTTCCTGCTGAGATTGGTTCAAATCATCACAGGGGATTGCCGATAGATTTGATCGAACATAAATCATCACACCCACTCCACGGCGATTAATGCGGTCTTTGCGGAACAGGTTGTAGCCGGTTATGCTGAAAACTCCATCACAGAGTGCAGAGTGTGCCCATGTTTCCGTGACTGTGATGAAATCTGGGTTGATACTTTTGACGTAGGAGACAAAAAGATGCACCTTGTTGCATAAACTACGGGCATTCAAGGACAGTAGTTTATGTCTGGATTTCAGATGATGATATACAGGAAAAGGGTATTATAAATCCAAAGAGGAAGTTATAAAAGCGCGGAAGAAATAAATCGTTTACAGAACGTCGTCCCTGACGTCAAAGAGGATAGAAATGGCGATGCAGGAGGAGGTGGGAAAATGTCTCCAAGAAATAAAGAAGGTAACCACCTTCTGCACAGGAAAGAAATACGGCTCAATGTCGGTTACGTTTGTCTCCGAAGAGGAGGCAAAAAATTACTCATATATTACACACACACACACACATACATATATATATATAGAGAGAGAGAGAGAAGACAGACAGACAGACAGAGACAGACAGAGACATAAGACGAAAAACACAGACTTGTTTTACAGGATTTAAGAATATATTACAGCCATGATAATAAAGATATAAAATTTTATACAAAATAAGTTGTTCTTTCAAAATAATTGAAGTAAGGACCAGTTTCGCATTGCTCATGAAACTGAGAGTTGAAAGAGATAAAATTGCTAGGGAAAAAATACTGCAAGGGGAGATAATTGTTCACTCAGTTACTTTGCAGTATAGGGGAGATAAATCTGTAACTTTAATTTTTGTGGGTGTTTTCTGCTTTATTCTGGCTTACATCTTATATTTTTAGCTTTATTAGAAACTAGCAGTATCGCCCGAGAGTTATAGCAAAAAATGCATTAAAAATGGAAAAAAAAATGATGGTAATTTTTTTTTTAAATCGTTGACTCATCGTAGACATTTTTAGAGAGTTACTTCCCTTATATAATAGCGAAAAATGCATTAAAATGGAAAAAATTATGGTAAATTTTTTTTTAAATCGTAGACTCATCGTAGATGCGCGCTAATACCCAGAAGGGCTCGATATGAATCACGACTATAAGATACCCGGTTTTGGTTAAACTGCACCGCAAAATGTGGGAGTAGTTAGGAATCTAAATCGTAGGAGACAGACACTCACACAACTTCACTTTTATATATATAGATAGACAACGTTTTTTTCCCTTCTAAGTAATAAAGTAGGCTTGCGGTATGATAAGGTTGTCCTGGTTTTGTATATGTGTTCTATCACTCTTTTCATCCTGATGACGGGAGCCATTGCCATGATATGCATCATCTGCTAGCTATGGTGATGTGCTCCCGAAATGGCCATAGATGATGTGTTTAGTTTAATTGGTGAACAAATTATATTCTGTGTGGACGTATTTTTTTATTAGAAAAAAAAAATCTTTATTCATGGATTATTACCTTTTGGTGTGAGTGAAGTAAATATAACGTTTTAGTTGATTTATTCTTTATTTGTTTACCCGCTTTCTCAACTTTTTCAGCAAGACATATATTTAGTATTTTAAAGTATTTTATAAATTTTTAGTGGTCTTTTGATAGGGTGTTCCTAAACGTTCTTTTTTTTTTTTTTTGCATATATGTATATTTTTACCTTGGTAGTTTTCTGTATTTGTGTGTCTTATATATTTTGATTTATATATTTATTTCTTTATTGCCCACAGGAGGTTAAACATAGAGAGGACAAACAAGGATAGACAAAGGGTTTAAGTCAATAACATCGACCCTAGTGTAACTGGTACTTATTTAATTGACCCCGAAAGGATGAAAGGCAAAGTCAACCTCGGTGGAATTTGAACTCAGAACATAATGGCATACAAAATATGGCTAAGCACTTCGCCTGGCATGCTAATGTATCTGCCAGCTCGCCGCCTTACTTTGATTTATATATTATGAAAGCCATGGTAATATTTATTGATGATATGATGTATGTTTGTGGTTTGATACCGTATATAGTCGTTAACTCATTTTAATGTTTGTACTATAACCAATGTTTAATTATCCTTGCCTCATTTATTTGAGCACTTCTTTTTTGCAGTCCTATTAAACCTTTGTCACTTTTGAAAGAAACAATAGTTATTCTTGACGTATATATACATACACACACACATATATATATATGTGAACGAGTACACTGAAGAATTCAGGGTAGAGGTAGGGGTCTACCAAGGTTCAGTCCTCAGCCCCCTCCTATTTATCATAGCCCGCCAAGCAATAACAGAGGAATTCAAGACAGGATGCCCCTGGGAGCTCCTCTATGCTGACGACCTTGCTCTAATTGCTGAGTCACTATCAGAACTAGAAGAGAAGTTTCAAGTATGGAAACAAGGATTAGAATTGAAGGGCCTTAGAGTCAACCTAACTAAAACCAAAGTCTTAGTAAGTAGGAAGGCAAACAAACCACAAATCCCTTCAGGTAGATGGCCTGCTCGATCTGTAGTAGAGGCATAAGTAGAAACTCTATAAGATGTACCCAGTGTAATCTATGGACACATAAGAGGTGCAGTAATATCAAAGGAAGGCTAACTGGGAAGATAGTTTTTGTATGTGCCAGATGCTCAGGAGCAATAAACACTGAAAATGCGCAGTGAACAACTTCCACCACATTCCAGAGAGAAAAACTAGAAGTAGTTGATAGCTTCCGTTACCTTGGTGACCAAGTCAGTAGCGAGGGGAGGATGTGCTGAAAGTGTAGCTGCTAGAAAAAGAATAGCCTGGGCAGGATGAAGTGGTGAAGCACGACCTTTGAACTTTAGGCCTCACCAAGGAAATGACTACTGACCGAGACTTTTGGAAATATGCTGTGATTGTGAAGACCCGGGAAGCCAAATGTGACCATAACCTCGTGGCCTATGCCAGGGGCATAACCAGCCCACTTATGCGTACCTTCCCTTCATTGAACACTGCTTGCGAAGACCTGTTGAGGCGAGTGAAAGCAAAAATCAAAATCAAAATCAAAATCGATGATTGGCATTCGTGCTAGCGGGGTGAAAAAAAGCACCATACGAGTGTGATTGTTGACAGAGTGACTAACCAGTTTCTGTGCCAGTGGTACATAAAAGGCGCCATTTGAGTGTGATCATTACCAGCATCGCCTTACTGGCACTTGAGCCCCATGCTAGTACGGTGCTAAGAGCACCATCCGAGCGTGATCGTGCCAGAGCAGCTAACTGGCTTCCGTGCTGGTGGCACGTGAAAGGCACCACTTGAGGGCATGATCTGTACCAGTATCGCCTTACTGGTACCTGTGCCAGGGGCATGTGTAAAAAGATTTGAGTGAGGTCGTTGCCAGTACTGCCTGACAGGCCCCCATGCCGGTGGCACATAAAAGCACCCACTACACTCTCGGAGTGGTTGGCATTAGGAAGAGCATCCAGCTGTAGAAATTCTGCCAGATCAAGATTGGACCCTGGTGCAGCCATCTGGTTTGCCAGTCCTCGGTCAAATTGTCCGACCCATGCCAGCATGGAAAGCGGACGTTAAACGATGATGATGAAGATGATATATACACACATACATACATATATATATATATATACACATACATACATATATATATACACATACATACATATATATGTATATATACACACACACACACATATACATTATGTAATATTTGTAGCCACTCCTCAGTACTGGACATCTCCTCTGCTAGAGATGATAGCAGCTCGCTTCTGCATGCAATATATATATTTGAAGCGAATGCACAATTGCTGATTTTGCAACATGCAAAAAAGCTAGTTCTAAAATCTAAGAGATCAATGCAGTAGTTGTAGTGACAAGTAATATTCATAGCTACTTTAACATGAGTTCTGAAGTGCTGGAACTCACAAGCTGACCACGTCAGCTACAGATAACAGTTTAAGGGAGACATTCCCTCACACTTCACCCTTTGTCTTTCCATTCAAAAAATAGCTATGAGATCTTTTCTCCATCTACTTTGAAGAGAGGTTATAGACCACTGGACACTGGGGTCTGAAGAAATGACATAAAGCTAAGTGCTTTATGAATGTGAAACCCATGGTAACCCCATAGACTGGCCATAACTATCTTTATTTAATAACTCTACTGGTCTATAACTTAGGGTGTGCTTCTATTTCAAATTTATGATTGACTGATGATATATATATATATGGAGTGAGCAAATAATTTCATTACAATAGTTTCCATCTAATATCAATGTCATGAATATTGCTGTATTATGTAGCAATAACTTTTATGCCTAATTCTGAAGAGTTGAATTCAATAAAATGTCAATGACACTTCACAAATCAACAATTGCATAGACTTTTGCATAATGTTAGAATATTAGTGATAAAAAGGGCATCTGACCATCAATAAATTCCATCCAACCCATGCAAGTATAGAGAAGAGGATGTTGAAATGATGCTACTTCTGTCTCCTTGTCACACTCTAACCTTTCATCATCTGACACAAGAGCACCTGCTCCAATGTCCCCTCCCCTCTCAAAGATTCCTTGTCTTCCAAGTTATTTGGTGACACTTGGAAGGGCATCCAGTTGTAAAACCATGCCAAAACTGACCTCACTTGTGCTGGTGCCACATAAAAAGCACTCAGTCCACTCTGCAGGAAGGGCATCCAGCCATAAAAACCATGCCTGACCAGCTGCTGTCAAGCTGTCCAACCCATGCCAACATGGCAGGTGGACATTAAATGATGATGATGATATTCACTGAAAACATAGAAAGCTTTCAAAAATTTCATATTGTAAGAAAATATTTAAATAAAAAATGTTTAATAATAAATAAAAAATTTTTTAATATTTAAATAAAAAATAAAAATTCAAAATTTACATATATATAATCTTCAGTTTATTTATCAATCATATATTGCTTTTTCTTTTCATTAAATCAGTCTTTCATGGACCAAGTAGGACAGTCACTGGCTTTGAAAAAACTTGGTTGCACAAAGCCATTATTTTTATTTCTGAAATAGATTTCAAGATGAGAATAATATAATTAAATTTCAGTAAATGTAAGCCTAATTACATGCATGATTTATTTCTTAATTAGACAATCAAAGTGTACAAACGTTTTATTATTTAATTCAATTTCATTCAAATTAATTATATTTAAATTTTATTAAATTGATAAATATTTTAGGATAAGATTAATATTTGAATTACTTTGGGTAATGGATTAGCAGTTTTTTTTAGATATGACACGAAAAGAAAGGATATGTTAAATCCAGTTTAGCTTAATATTTGTTCCAAATGTTAGAGTTATGATTACATTTGTTCATCATCATCGTTTAATGTCCATTTTCCGTGCTAGCATGGGTTGGACGGTTCGACCGGGGTCTGGGATGCCAGAAGGCAGCATCAGGCTCCAGTTTGATCTGGCAGTGTTTCTACAGCTGGATGCCCTTCCTAACACCAACTACTCCGTGAGAGTAGCTTTTTACCTGCCACTGGCACAGAAGCCAGTCAAGGTGGCACTGGCATCGGCCACATTCGGATGGTGCTTTTTATGTGCCATCGGCACAGGTATCATAACTACAATTTCCATTTGATATTTATTTTAATATTGATGTACTTGACTCAATAGGTCTCCTCAAGCACATCAGGTCATGTGACACAGGCACAGAAGCCAGTCAAGGCGGCACTGGCTTCGGCCACATTGGATGGTGCTTTTTACATGCCACCGGCACAGGTATCACAACTACAATTTCCATTTGATATTTATTTTGACCGAGATCTCTGGAGATATGCTATGACTGCAAAGCCCTGACAAATAGTGTGAGTTCATGGCTGCTTCCTGCACCAGTTTTGCTTAGCCCAAGCCCATCCAAAGTACCTTGGATTGCAGAACGATCTGCTGTGCTTACCTTGGAACGTAGGGCGACTTGCTGTGCTTGAGGAGACCTATCGAGTCAAGTATGTCAACATCAAAATAAATATCGAATGGAAATTGTAGTTGTGATACCTGTACCAGTGGCATGTAAAAAGCACCATCCGAACGTGGCCAATGCCAGCGCTGCCTTGACTGGCTTTTGTGCCGGTGGCACATGACCTGCTGTGCGTGAGGAAAACTATTGAGTCAAGTACATCAACATCAAAATAAAATTTGTTATATTTAAAATTTTAATATTTTCTTTGGGGCTACACCAATATTAATTAACAGGATCATAATTAGCCATGTAGGGATCCCTGATAATATACATAAAAATATTGTTTGTGTGTATATGTGTGTGTATATATATATACATATATATAGAAACAGTAATATATACATACATATACAACTGCTACATCACTTGCATGTACAACTGGCAATGTGTAATAGTTGTAAGCCAAGCAGTATCATTTGTTTCCAAGTTTTTGTGAAAATATGTCTAGTCATGGGGGAAAATAATATTTTATGAAAGCAGGAAAAGATTAACAAACAGAAAGGGCATCCAGCTGTAGAAAGGATTCTCAAAAAATTCTATCCAACCCATGTGAGCATAGAAAAGTGAATGTTAAATTAATGATGATGATATATATATATATATATATATATATATATATATATATATATATATATATAATATCAGCAACAGCAGCAGCAATAATGGATAGGTGTACACAGAAACATAATGGAGTAATGGAGGGCCCCTTGTAGGCCAGACTAAATAACTACAGGTCCTCTTTGAGAATCCCAGAGAGGTGCAACAGTAAGCCATTAATAAGCTATATATGGGGATTAAAAGAAGAAGGAACGCCATACAAAATTGACTGGAAGCTGCTGGAACAACCTGGGCCAAACCTCAACAGAAGGAGACGGTGCAAATGTTGCTTGGCTGAAAGGATAATGATCCTAAAAATATATATGATCTGGATGCCTTATTGAATTCATCATCATCATCGTCATCGTTTAACATCCATTTTCCATGCTAGCATGGGTTGGACGGTTCGACCAAGGTTTGGGAAGCCAGGAGGCTGCACCAGGCTCCAGTCTGATCTGGCAGTGTTTCTACAGCTGGATGCCCTTCCTAACGCCAAACACTCCATAAGTGTAGTGGGTGCTTTTTACGTGCCACCAGCACAGATGCCAGGGGAGGCTGGCAACGGCCACGATCAGCTGGTGCTTTTGAAATTCTTAGATGACATCCTTATGTCAGAAAATTCATCTTTTAGAAACGTGGTCAGAGAACTGGAGAAAAAATGCACTCAAACTGCCCCATTTTAGCCTCAGCAAGAATTATTGAAAGGGAGGTAACTCTTCTTTCCTACTTTTGCATATGGCTCATCTCAGATTACAATATCCACTATGGCCTTTCCTTTATTGAAAGAATGTGATTTGAAGATTTGATGACCTCCCTCACTGGCTCATCATGAAGAAGGTGTTGTGCAGTTACTATTTTTTTATAGCCTGCTTATTGCTTCTTTCGTGGAGAGAATGAGAGTTTACAACTTCTCTTCAGCCTCCACAAATAATACTTCAGGTCTGATTTTTTTCCATCTCAACTGATTACTGTTTTATAATGTTCCTCTAGCTTTACTTTTAATAAGTGGCTGGTCTCAACTTTAGATTTACTGCTACAATTGCATGGGGCAGGATATAGAGAGCTGTTGGTCATAATCTTTTCTGGTGGATGCTTTGTTTGGGAAAACGTAATGCTGAAAGGTAAATCTACTCTTTAATACTGTCCGACTGCTGTATAAATCTCAGGTCTCAATTTATTTCTAACAAGTTTCTGATATAAGATGGCAAATATTCTTGATTATGATATCTTTGCTTTTAGAAATGATACCAAAGCTTGCAGGGTGGTTGTTATTCTGAATTTTTACATACCTTATCATCTTTTATTGTTATGTATCTGGATTATCACTTATGACTTTTGCTCTGT
Source organism: Octopus sinensis (assembly GCF_006345805.1). Taxonomy (NCBI): domain Eukaryota; kingdom Metazoa; phylum Mollusca; class Cephalopoda; order Octopoda; family Octopodidae; genus Octopus; species Octopus sinensis. The sequence goes on along the minus strand of NC_043001.1, from coordinate 99,652,620 downwards.
GTTCTGGGCTGTGGGCAAATCTTTTCTTTGTATGATTAGTGGAAATAAACATTGTTGTCAGGTGAAGGTAACTTGTGACCTCTGTATATCACAGGGTGATTTTATCTACCAAGAATCTGCACCACAGATGACGGTGAGCTCTGATATCTCACCACTGGTCCTCTTGGAATACTATCTTTGTGAATTCTGAGAAGATTGTAAGTATGTGTTAACCTACTGTAATGTTGATTCAACTATCTCTATTCAGTCAATGTCAAATGATCTTTGTTCATTTATGATAGCTTTCTTTTGATTATCAGAGTCAGATCATTCATTATTTTTATAAATTGTCCTTAGTGAGTCTGGCTATTATTTGCATGTTCCAGCCTTTTCATCGCCACAGATACTTTGCCTTTGTCTACTAGTAGTACGATTATATTCGTATCACTTAGTAGTGTTGTCGTAGCTCCTTTTTTTTTTTATCCCATTCAAGATGTTTGTTTTGAGAAACTTGGTTTTCTTAGTGTATGTCTTAATTTCCATTTCAACTTCTCAACCTGAGTTTTAAGTCTTTTCAAAGTTACCTCTCAGATGGGAGTACAGCGTGTTAAGTATAGCAACCACTTGATGGCAATTGGAAAGTTGAAATTTTTGTTTAAACAAAGGTTTCAGCATAAACAGTGCATATTGATGGGGACAACTGTCTTCACATGTGGATGTTCAATCTCGATGTGTCTCATGTTACAAGCTTTCAACTTCTCATTTCATGTGTTTGGCTTGTCTTGAATCAATCTATTGATTGGTGTAATCTATTGTTGGTGTAACATTCAGGTGTTGGCTAAAAACAGATAAATATCCTACTGGTCAACAAACTGTGAAATATCTTTATTTTCCTTTATGCAAAGTGAGCAACAGGATATATTTTCACCTGCTTCAAGTTCCATAGTTAAAGTCTTAAAAGTGTTCTTTTAGGTTTTCCTACTACATGCTCTGTAATACATATAAATATTTATTATTTACTTCATCACATTGACAAGTGCACATACAGCTAAGTCCTTCATTGTCCTCTTCATCATCATCATCGTTTAACGTCTGCTTTCCATGCTAGCATGGGTTGGACGATTTGACTGAGGTCTGGCGAACCAGATGGCTGCACCAGACTCCAATCTGATCTGGTAGAGTTTCTACAGCTGGATGCCCTTCTTAATGCCAACCACTCCGAGAGTGTAGTGGGTGCTTTTACGTGCCACCAGCACGAGGGACAGTTAGGTGTTACTGGCAATGGCCATGCTCAAATGGTGCTTTTCATGTGCCACCTGCACAGGAGCCAGTCCAGCGACACTGGCAACAACCTCGCTTGAAAGTTTTTTTTTTACGTGTCACCAGCACATGTGCTAGTAAGGCAACGCAGGTAACGATCATGCTCGAATGGAGTTTTTAACGTGCCATTGGCATGGAGACCAGCTTCTTGCTCTGGCAACGATCTCACTTGTATGGTACTCTTAGCGCTTCACTAGCAACAGATGCCAGTCACCGAGTTTGATTTTGATTTCACTTGCCTCAACTGGTCTTCGCAAGCAGAATTTAGTGTCCAATGAAGGAAAGGCACGCATAAGCGAACTTGTTACATCCCTGGCATAGGCCACAGGGTTATGGTCTCACTTGCGCTTGCTGAGTCTTCTCAAGCACAGCATATTTCCAAAGGTCCCGGTCACTAGTCATTGCCTCAGTGAGGCCCAATGTTTGAAGGTCGTGCTTCACCACCTCATCCTAGGTCTTCCTGGGTCTACCTCTTCCACAGGTTCCATCAACTGCTAGGGTGTGACACTTTTTCACACAACTATCCACATCCATTCTCGCCACATGACCATACCAGTGCAGTCATCTCTCTTGCACACCACATCTGATGCTTCTTAGGTCCAACCTTTCTCTCAAGGCACTAATACTCTGTCGAGTATGCACACTGACATTACACATCCATCAGATCATACTGGCTTCATTCCTTGCGGGCTTATGCATGTCCTCAGCAGTCACAGCCCATGTTTCACTGCCATGTAGCATGGTTGTTTGTACACATGCGTCATACAGTCTACCTTTTACTCTGAGCGAGAGGCCCTTTGTCTCCAGCAGAGGCCAGAGCTCTCTGAACTTAGCCCAGGCTATTATTCTAGCAGCTACACTTTCAGCGCACCCTCCCCCCCGCTACTGACTTGGTCACCTAGGCAATGGAAGCTATCAACTACTTCTAGTTTTTCTCCCTGGAATGTGACGGAAGTTGTGCTCTGCATATTTTCAGTGTTATTTATAGCTCCCAAGCATCTGCCACGTACAAAAACTATCCTCCCAGTTAGCCTTCCTTCGATGTTGCTGCATCTCTTATGTGTCTGTAGCTTACACTGGGTACATCTTATAGAGTTTCTACCTACACCTTTTCTACAGATCGAGCAGGGCCATCTACCTAAAGGGATTTGTGGTTTGCCTGCCTTCCTACTTATTAGGACTTTGGTTTTAGTTAGGTTGACTCTAAGGCCCTTCGATTATAAACCATTTTTCCACACCTGAAACTTCTCTAGTTCTGAGTCAGCAATTAGAACAAGGTCATCAGCATAGAGGAGCTCCCAGGTGCCTCCTGTCTTGAATTTCTCCATTATTGTCTGGTGGACTATGATAAATAGGAGGGGGCTCAGGAGTGAAGCCTGGTGGACCCCTACTGCTACCTGGAATTCTTCACTGTACTCGTTGCCAACCCTCACCTTACTGACAGCGTCCCTGTACATGGCCTGCAGCTGTCTTACCAGAAATATAGCATCAGTGGTGCTTTTCCCTAGCACGAACCCAAACTGACTCTCTCCCTAATTAGTTTGGCTATGACCCCCTCCATGATCTTCATTACCTGATCCAACAGCTTGATACCTCTGTAATTATTTGTATCTAAAGTGTCACCTTTATCTTTGTAGCAGTTGACTATTATGCTGCTACACCAGTCATTGGGTATGACTCCTTCCTGTATCACCTGGTTAACTATACAGGTGTCCAGGCTATAGCTGACACTGCCAGATATTTTTTGTGTACAACAAAAATAAATATAAGTTCTCTTCATGGGCAGAAGCATGACAGGGTACTTGTTCCTTGATGAGTGATCAATGAACTGTATAAGTCAGGACAATTTTTCTTTATTTTTAAGATAGAGTAGGATGTGTTCACATCTGTTTCCAAATCTAGAACTAACTACTTTAATTTTTGTTAAGTTTTCTTAAAGGAAATTCAATAAATTTTCCAATGTAAATCATTTAAAAGCAAGTAGAATGATAAACGTATTTAAATTCTTAAATGTTATTCCATTAACATAATATTATACTACATTATATTATTAGCCAGAAATAAAAATCTTAAACTGCTATTAAAACTATATGCATCCTAAAATCTTATACTCTTTTATTCTTTATATATTCAAAAGGAAATAACTACTTACGCCGTCATTTTGAAATATGCAATTAGTTCTTTTGCATTTTCTGCTGGAATTCCTCCATCCAGTTGTATAAAACGATTAAAAAAGAATTCAAAATCATTATAAAGTATTCGACTTGGTCCACCTTCTGGGTCATCAGTTATGATATCACATATGTTCTTTAAAGCAGATTGGATATCCTGAAAGAGGTAAGTAAAATTATATTTTTTTACCAGTTTTAGTCATTATCTGCACTATGTTGGAGCTTTGCCTTCAAAAGATTTATTTTTTTTAGTCAATTAAATTGGCTTCAGTACTTTGTTTGAAACTTATTCTATAGATCTCATGAGAAATGAAAGACATTTATTTTTGTTTGATCCATGGTACCTTGTCTACATTACACTGATATGTATGCACGTACAAATGTGTATACAATAATCCCTTGACTATCACAGGTGTTACATTCCAAAACCTCCCACAAAAATAACAAATAACTATCAGCCACAGAAAGCTGTGATATATTGAGGAGTCTGTGATATAAATTTACATTTATTAACCAGAAAAATCCACAATGTACTGGAGGCACAATAGATGAACCACGATATATTGGGGATGCAACAGGGGAACCATGATGTACTGAGTGCACGATAGGTGAAGCGCAAAATGGCGAGTGATTGCTGTGTATACATTTGTATGTACATATGTGCATGCATGTGTGTGTGTATGCATGCATACATGCATGTACATGTGTGTAGAAGCACGCATATGTTATGTTTGTGTACATGTGTATGTGCGTGCATGAATATATAAATATATATATGCAATGTATGTGCATGTGTACATGTTCACATGCATACATGTGTGTGCATATGTATGTATGTGTGAACATACATACATATTTATGTATGAAGTATTGATCAACATAAAATAATTGGGAAATACATTTGTCTAAGGTGGCAAGCAGCAGACTAGAACCTAGAATGACCTGGTTGCAAAGCAGACTTCTTAACCACATGACTAAGCATGTAGTTATGTGAGAGGAAATTTTATGAGAGTCATCTATCAATAATTATTTAAAAAAATCTATTTAAGTAGATTCCCATGGAATGTTTTAGAATCAAAAGGTTTTATTAAAAACAAAATTAAAAGATTATAGAAAGAAAAACTAGCTACTGATGGGGAAATTTAAAAAGATTAAAAATTATTATATATCCAAAAGTATTTGGTCTGAGTTTTAAACATTCCTCAGCTAAAAATACATGTTAAGAAAATGCAGCAGCTTAAGACCGAAAAGTCAATGTAAGAGAAAATAATTAAAGATAAAATGGAGCCAACCAAACAATTGAGTGGAGTTGCACTTGAGATAAAAGTAAAGAAACAAATTCTTACAATAGAAATGGTTACAACTGCAATAACAAGAAATTCTCTCCAACTGAACATTCCATTTAAATTTCCAACATGAAGTATTTCATCCAGAAGTTCTTTTGGAAGGGACAGTGCTTCCCATTTTTCTTCAATTATTTGTCTAGTAACATCGACAAAACTAGAAAGCTGAAATATAATCGTTTAAAAATGATTTATTGTTTGTTTGTTTGTTTTTATGTATATACATACATACATACATAGATACATACATGCATACATACATACATGCATTTATGAAACAAAATTAAAAAGGATTATCTTGTAGTCTTAGTCTTATTTTCATCTGTTACAGTTTATTTACAAGCTCTTGTTGCTTGTTTTAACCATTACTGTTAACTTTTTATTTGACTTATTTGACTATTTAGCAAATAAATAGGTTTTGATGCTTCAGGTTTAAAATAATTAGTATTACCCTAGCTGTCTTTTAGTCTGTATAATTGCAAATATCACCCCTTGACATTTTTCTTTCAAATAAAGTTGTAATCACTAACAGCCTGCCACTGACCACAGGAGGTTGTAGGGTATTAAATTTATTTATTGGAAGTCAATACTATTCACCCATGGAAAGAGCTAACAATGGTTTAAGTTTGATAGATAAAAATACATAACTTAGTCCTACATTGACCAAATTCCTTCCTTATTTTTCTTTTCTTTGGCAAATGGCTTGTTTCCGCATTCAAGAAGATAGCTTTGGTAAAGTGGATTCTATATATATTCAGTTGATCAATTGATCGATTGATAATATTGTACCATGAACACACTCAAACAGCTGCAAGCCTATAATAATGAATAACTGTGTATAACCCATTATTTCTATCTATTATATGTATCACTCTGTAAAAGAATACCATTGTGACTCGGTAAAGGAAGCATTGTCGTTGTTGTAACATCTGCTTTCCATGCTGGCATGAGTTGGACGGTTTGACTGGGGGCTGGCAAGCCAGAAGGCTGCATACAAATTTGATTAGTGAGGGACTTTGATTTCAAATTACCTGGAGTACAATCACCACCATAACCATCATCATACCTTTCTTTCCATGGATTTAATAGATTTTATGAGGTATAAAAACGCTCTTCTTATTCCCAGTCCTTTCAATCGTCTCTTACTAAAAACATGCAGAAATATGGTATACCAATTCCAAAACACAGTATCCCCAAGGAAAGGACTGGGATCAAATGATTCAAATTGTGAATTTTGCCAAAAGAGACACTAAACGTATTACTTTACAATATCATAAGATTGAAATGGATATAAGTTATCACTTGCTCCTTTCTACATGAATAGTGAATGTCTTCCAAAAGAGAGAAGCAGCTGAATTTGAGCTTAGAGATGAACTCCAATTATCTTTTTAACATTTAGGATTAGATGGAATTTGTTGTTCAGTTGAATGTTGAGGAATAGAAGAAGCAGCTTGCCTGTTAACTAAATAAACTGAATATTAAGATACAATTAAAGATTACAAATATAATAAAATATGCTGCCGCCTTGGAAACTTTCTTAAGCAAATTGGAAAATTGAAAGAATCAGTATAGAAATTTTACAATGTTTGAAAAACTGTTATCAATCCTTGTTGCTTAGAGATGAAGGCCAATTCTTCTTCAGAATTTACAAATCATGAAATTTTGCAACATCTTGGTAGCTGTAGAAAATAACTTCAGTTAATATTTTCCTGAATTCAGTGATGACAAATTTGTTTAGTGCAAAATTAATTTAAATTGCAGTTCAAAAATTCTTGGTTATTGTAAAGATAAATTTCTGGCGCGGTTCATTTTTATTCAGATGCAAGTGACATAATCAATGAGAAGTTACAGAATTTTAGCCCATGATGTATGATTCCTTGGCAAAATTGGTAGAAAGAGCCATACATACATTACATCCATTTTGTCATCGTATCTTATTGAGTCAAGCTTTTCAATTATTTTACAAATGAAAACAGAGCAACAAACTAAACAGGAAATTATTTAAAAAAATAATGATCTGTGTTATGCCTTTTCAAGCACTCCTTCATGTATCCAATAATTGACAAAATGGGCTAAACACAAGCATTTTCCTTGACCATAACCTTTGAAATATAATGAACTGCAATATCCTATCATTGCACTGGAATTTTGTTTATTAAAGCATGCCTCAATAACTTTTGTTTGTTAAGTAATTAGTTACAAATATAAAAGTGGGGGAAAAAAACTTTCATCCATTCTAAAATCCATCAGCATTTTCTATTACTATTAAATTTGTAAAACTACATTATACAAATATTTCAGTAAATGCATAGGAACTAATATAGCCCAACTCCTGTCAGCATGGAAAACAGACATTAAATGGTGGTGGTGGTGGTGGTGGTGGTGGCAGCAGTGGCAGTGATGGTGGTGAAAAATAAGAGTTTCAGTATTTCATGCATATTATTTAGTAAATCTACTTTGTTTCAGACAATCTTTGAAACTAAGGAGTAAAATATAGTGGAAAGGATGCATGGGACAACACAAGTTGGGGACCACTATCCTACAGTAAATATCTATGTTTTTCTTCCATTTAAGATCACAACATTTAGATAAATATATCTTAAAGTCTGTGACATAAAGGTAGAAACTATTTGTTGTATGTTACTTTCAACAAAACCAAAACTTTACCAACTAGAAATAGAAAGCACATCTTCCAGGAATCACACAAAAAGAGATGATCACACTGGAAGCTGTTGTTTGATATCCATTGTCAGATAAAAATGACAAAACAGTCATGGCTGGAACTCCTTTGATAATAAGGGCTATTCAACCAGTGCAAAACAGGCTAAACAACAATGTACTCCGTTGTTTGAACTAGCTGATGTGTAAGTATCAGGATAACCAAGTGGTTTAAAAACAAAACTCACAGTTACTGTACCTTAGCCACAAAATAGTCAATATGAACTCAATCTCTAAGACAAGTCAACTCAGGTAACAGAATTTATATACTTCTAAAAGCAAGGTATTCACATACAAAAGTTTACATCTAATCTTGCTGTCAGCTTTTCCAAAGTATCTTATGTATTTACAATTCTCCTTTTTTATTAATTAATACACCTTATTGACCCTTTAATGTATGGATTTTGATGATAAAATTTTTTAATAATAATGAAAAAATATCAAATAGTACATATAATAAAAATGGTACCTGTTTATGAAAGATCTTCAAAATACCTATTGTTAAACCTGAATCAGTTTTCTGTGTAGCCATTGGAATTTCATATCTTTCTTTCACAGGAGGTTCCTCTCCATTATAAAGAGCAACGAAATATCTAAAAGAGATAAAAAATTATACATCTTTAGATAAGAAGCAAAACAGTTTCTTATCTTTGTTTTTGATTTAGGTTCTAAATCTAGAACTAGCACGCACAGCCACTATGTAGCATTGCGATATAACAATGGCAACAAGGATTTCGTAGCACACAGCCACTATGTAGCATTGCGATATAACAGTGGCAACGAGGATTTCGTAGCACACACAGCCACTGTGTAGCATTGCGATATAACAGTGGCAACGAGGATTTCGTAGCACACACAGCCACTGTGTAGTATTGCGATATAACAGTGGCAACGAGGATTTCGTTACACACAGCCACTGTGTAGTATTGCGATATAAAAGTGATAACGAGGATTTCGTTACACACAGCCACTGTGTAGCATTGCGATATAAAAGTGATAACGAGGATTTCGTGGCACACAAACCCAGTGTGTAGTATTGAGATATAACAGTGGCAACGAGGATTTCGTTACACACAGCCACTGTGTAGTATTGCGATATAACAGTGATAACGAGGATTTCATGGCACAGACAGCCACTGTGTAGCATTCAGATATAACAGTGGCAACGAGGATTTCGTGGCACACACAGCCACTGTGTAGCATTGAGATATAACAGTGGCAACGAGGATTTCGTGGCACACACAGCCACTGTGTAGCATTAAGATATAACAGTGGCAATAAGGATTTCGTGGCACACACAGACACTGTGTAGCATTGAGATATAACAGTGGCAACGAGGATTTCGTGGCACACACAGCTACTGTGTAGCATTAAGATATAACAGTGGCAACGAGGATTTCGTGGCACACATAGCTACTGTGTAGTATTGTGATATAACAGTGGCAACGAGGATTTCGTGGAACACACAGCCACTGTGTAGCATTGAGATATAACAGTGGCAACAAGGATTTCTTGGCACACACAGCCACTGTGTAGCATTGAGATATAACAGTGGCAACGAGGATTTCGTGGCACACACAGCAACTGTGTAGTATTATGATATAACAGTGGCAACGAGGATTTCGTAGCACACACAGCCACTGTGTAGTATTGCGATATAACAGTGGCAACGAGGATTTTGTAGCACACAGCCACTGTATAGTATTGCGATATAACAGTGGCAACGAGGATTTTGTGGCACACACAGCCACTGTGTAGCATTGCGATATAACAGTGGCAACGAGGATTTCGTAGCACACACAGCCACTGTGTAGTATTGCGATATAACAGTGGCAACGAGGATTTTGTAGCACACAGCCACTGTATAGTATTGCGATATAACAGTGGCAACGAGGATTTTGTGGCACACACAGCCACTGTGTAGCATTGCGATATAACAGTGGCAACGAGGATTTCGTAGCACACACAGCCACTGTGTAGCATTGCGATATAACAGTGGCAACGAGGATTTCGTAGCACACACAGCCACTGTGTAGTATTGCGATATAACAGTGGCAACAAGGATTTTGTAGCACACAGCCACTGTGTAGCATTGCGATATAACAGTGGCAACGAGGATTTCGTAGGACACACAGCCACTGTGTAGTATTGCGATATAACAGTGATAACGAGGATTTCGTGGCACACACAGCCACTGTGTAGCATTGCAATATAACAGTGGCAACGAGGATTTCGTAGCACACATAGCTACTGTGTAGTATTGTGATATAACAGTGACAACGAGGATTTCGTGGCACACACATCCACTGTGTAGCATTAAGATATAACAGTGGCAATAAGGATTTCGTGGCACACATAGCTACTGAGTAGTATTGTGATATAACAGTGGCAACGAGGATTTCGTGGCACACACAGCCACTGTGTAGCATTGAGATATAACAGTGGCAACGAGGATTTCGTGGCACACACAGCTACTGTGTAGCATTAAGATATAACAGTGGCAACGAGGATTTCGTGGCACACATAGCTACTGTGTAGTATTGTGATATAACAGTGGCAACGAGGATTTCGTGGAACACACAGACACTGTGTAGCATTAAGATATAACAGTGGCAACGAGGATTTCGTGGCACACATAGCTACTGTGTAGTATTGTGATATAACAGTGGCAACGAGGATTTCGTGGCACACACAGCCACTGTGTAGCATTGAGATATAACAGTGGCAACGAGGATTTCGTGGCACACACAGCAACTGTGTAGTATTATGATATAACAGTGGCAAGAGGATTTCGTAGCACATACAGCCACTGTGTAGTATTGCGATATAACAGTGGCAACGAGGATTTCGTGGCACACACAGCCACTGTGTAGTATTGCGATATAACAGTGGCAATGAGGATTTTGTTGCACACACAGCCACTGTGTAGCATTGCGATATAACAGTGGCAACGCGGATTTCGTGGCACACACAGCCACTGTGTAGCATTAAGATATAAAAGTGCCAACGAGGATTTCGTGGCACACACAGACACTGTGTAGCATTAAGATATAACAGTGGCAACGAGGATTTCGTGGCACACACAGACACTGTGTAGCATTAAGATATAACAGTGGCAACGAGGATTTCGTGGCACACATAGCTACTGTGTAGTATTGTGATATAACAGTGGCAACGAGGATTTCGTGGCACACACAGCCACTGTGTAGCATTAAGATATAAAAGTGCCAACGAGGATTTCGTGGCAGACACAGACACTGTGTAGCATTAAGATATAACAGTGGCAACGAGGATTTCGTGGCACACACAGCCACTGTGTAGTATTGTGATATAACAGTGGCAACGAGGATTTCGTGGCACATACAGCCACTGTGTAGCATTAAGATATAACAGTGGCAACGAGGATTTCGTGGCACACATAGCTACTGAGTAGTATTGTGATATAACAGTGGCAACGAGGATTTCGTGGCACACACAGCCACTGTGTAGCATTGAGATATAACAGTGGCAACGAGGATTTCGTAGCACACACAGCTACTGTGTAGCATTAAGATATAACAGTGACAACGAGGATTTCGTGGCACACACAGCCACTGTGTAGTATTATGATATAACAGTAGCAACGAGGATTTCGTGGCACACACAGCCACTGTGTAGTATTGTGATATAACAGTGGCAACGAGGATTTCGTAGCACACACAGCCACTGTGTAGCATTGCGATATAACAGTGGCAACGTGGATTTCGTGGCACACACAGCCACTGTGTAGCATTGCGATATAACAGTGGCAACGAGGATTTCGTAGCACACACAGCCACTGTGTAGCAGTGAGATATAACAGTGGCAACGAGGATTTCATAGCACACACAGCCACTGTGTAGCATTGCGATATAACAGTGGCAACGAGGATTTCATAGCACACACAGCCACTGTGTAGCAGTGAGATATAACAGTGGCAACGAGGATTTCATAGCACACACAGCCACTGTGTAGCATTGCGATATAACAGTGGCAACGAGGATTTCGTAGCACACACAGCCACTGTGTAGCAGTGAGATATAACAGTGGCAACGAGGATTTCGTAGCACACACAGCCACTGTGTAGCATTGCGATATAACAGTGGCAACGAGGATTTCATAGCACACACAGCCACTGTGTAGCAGTGAGATATAACAGTGGCAACGAGGATTTCATAGCACACACAGCCACTGTGTAGCATTGCGATATAACAGTGGCAACGAGGATTTCGTAGCACACACAGCCACTGTGTAGCATTGCGATATAACAGTGGCAACGAGGATTTCGTAGCACAAACAGCCACTGTGTAGCATTGCGATATAACAGTGGTAACGAGGATTTTGTAGCACACACAGCCACTGTGTAGTATTGTGATATAACAATGGCAACGAGGATTTCATAGCACACACAGCCACTGTGTAGCAGTGAGATATAACAGTGGCAACGAGGTTTTCATAGCACACACAGCCACTGTGTAGCATTGCGATATAACAGTGGCAACGAGGATTTCGTAGCAAAATATGAATACAGAAGGCATTTAAACAAATTTAAAAAAAGATATACCAAAAACCAAGAGGTGAGAAAAACCAATGGATTTATGGTATGATTTGTTCCAGGTCCCAGAACCACAAGCGAAAGTGTTCGAGGTCCCAGAACCACAAGCAAAAGCAAAACTGACACATAAGTCAAACAGGAAGAGAAAACCTACAGAAATGATGGAAATTAATGCTAAGAGAAAAAGATGTGCCAGTTTCTCACCAAGGAAATATAATTGATAAATTCAGGTTTAAAAAACTCAAAAAGGGGAGGTGTTGTGTTGAAGCCCCCAGACGATGAAGTAGGCTAGCCCAATACATAGATATAGAGGGGGAAGCCTAGATGTCGGGAGAGTAGCAGAGTAGAGAGAAGAGTAGAGTTGAGTAGAAGGCATCCGAACATGCAACATAACAGAAAGTGAGAGAGACAGGAAAGTGAAAGATGTATATACGTGTATATGAAATGGACATGTGTATATGTGTGTGTGTGTGCATGTGCGTGTGAGAGAAAGTGAGTGAAGGTGTGTGTTGTCATGTATGTATTTTTTTGCATGTATGTATAAGTGGCACTTGCTTTCTCTCTCTCTCTCTCACATAAACACACACACATCTTTCATATACATATACATAAATACATATGCATACATTTGTTTTGTCTGTATGTGTGCGTGTAAGTGTGCATGTAAGAGGAAGTGACTCCTCATAACATATAGAGAAATGGATGTCTTTTAATGAAATATTTTTGGTTGTGGCTTATTTTAATACAATATTTATGTGTACATTTTCATAAATTTTTGTCTGAATAGAATTCTACGCACATGTGAAACATCAGACAAAAGTGAAACATTAGAACAAATCAAAATATTGCCCAAAAATGACCTTAAAATTGTGTGACCTGACCTTGTTTCCGGGGTTATTTTATTAGTTAGAAAAGAGTTGTTGAGCCAAAAGCATAGGTTATTTGGTAGCCTTTATATTGGGTCATCCCATAAATAATGTGTTTTTTTAGACTTCTTTTATTTTTCAAAATTAACATAAAGTTGTTTTTTTAATCTAAAATATGCTCTCCTTCATTTTCTACAATGCTCTTCCAGCTATCTGGTAGACTTGCAAGGCCCCTCTTCCAAAATTTACTTGACTGTGATGAAAAATACTCCTCCAGTAATGTTCTGACCTCATCTACAGAATTCATATTTTTTCCATCCAAATGATTTTGAAGACTGCGGAAAAAATAATTATCAGATAGGTCAATGTCCAGCGAAAATGGTGGGTGAGGTACCATTTCCTATTGAAACTGATCCAGCCTTTGGAATGTCATCCTTGCTGTATGTGGCTGAGCATTATCCTGATGTAACAACACCTTCTGTCTTGAAACCAAAGATGGTAATTTTCCTTCTAGTGCTGATTTGAATGACTTGTTGACTGACCAAATCCAACCTTCTCTTCTAGTTCTTCAACAGTTATGATGACTGACCAAATCCAAGCTTCTCTTCTAGTTCTTCAACAGATATGATGAGATTTTGTTCCACTAGGGTTTGCAGAATGTTCTCATCGAGCTGTACAGATCTTGCAGGATGAGGCTCATCTTCTAGGTTGTAGTGTCTGGCTGAGAATTTCTGAAACCACAGTTGAGACTGGCTTACACTTATTGTCTGATCCCCATATACTTCATTAATATTCCTTGCACTTTTCGTTGCCACACTTCCATTATGGCTTTTAAAAAATAACTGTTAAAATCGAACTGTACGCTTCATAACTTGTACTAAGAAATTAAAATTACTAACTGTTTTTATAGCAAGTTGATGCAGATAGTTTATCTCGTCCCCCTCCGACTTTTAGTTCACGCAACTGGAAAAAGTGCATTACTTCTGGAATGACCCAACATATATAGATAGATGATAAGCAGCTATCTTTATCATAGTACAAATGTGACTAATTCAGAGAAACATTACTTTCATTATTCACACATTGTCACTCTCATTATGCAACACTGTGATTTTGGTCCAAATTGAAAGTGTCAAACTATTTCACTTTCTAATGAAACCTGGTCGTTGTAGAGCAGTGGCTTTCAAATAACTAAAGTTGGTTGTTGAGATAACGTAGAAAATATGTAAATGAAAATAAAGTTTATTTGGTAGCCGAAAGGTTACTGAATCATTTGATACCCCAAACATCAAAATTGGCAACTCAGTCTTCGAATGCATAAGGAACATATGCATACACACACATACAAACTCTTTTTTATATATATTTGCCTAACCAAATACTATTTCTGTTTCTCAGGGGTGTGCATGTGCCTGTATCAGCAGAAACTCTTAAAGCTTTATAATTGTAGTTAATTTTTCAACCTTAAATATTTAAAGTTGCATCGATGTCAGATGACTAGTTACATTAGTGTTGACTACGACATTCTAGGCCAGAAAGAAAACTGGTTGTAAATACTAAGTTTTTCCTCATTGAAGAACACACCAGCTAACATAGACTATTGAAATTTTTACTCTTACAGGAACCCATGAAATACATTCCATGTCTCAGAGAATTCCTAAATACAAATTATTATATAATTCTCTTGATCTTTCCTTTTCATAAAGTTAAATTGTGTAAGAGATTAAACAAAGCATAAAATTGTGTTTGAAATGTTTAGAAATTATAAATTTTCAGATGTGACAAAGAAGGTTTAAGAAAGTTGTCTTAACCGAGACCTTATTTAGATCCAATTCCTCTATAATTTCCCATTAAGAAGTATCAAGAAGTTTCCTTATTACTTTATGGAATATTCCATGAATGTATGAAAAACATTACAAATATAAAATGAATGTATCAAAAATGCATTTGCATATAATTAACCTGCTTATCACTGATTGTAATGGAATTCTTAATGACCTCTCACAAAATCCTAGGGATTTATGGGAGCTTCAATTGGAAAATGCTGGATATCAGAGTCTGAGCTAAGCAGACACAGGGAAACAAGACAATCTGGACTACAAAATAATGAGGTTGGAAAATCTCTCTATTAGATATAGATTCAGATGAATTCTAAGTGATGAATATGTTCATCATCATCACCACCATCACCACCACCAGCCGTCCAAGGATTTGGACCTGGAGATCTCCATTTCCAGTGACTTGAGGGCCACCTCCCAGTGGTGTTGGGCATCAACAAAGAGCCCTTGACTACAAGACAACCAAATTTTTTTTTTCCAAGGTCTGGGGTCACCCCTAAGCCCTAGACCATCACCTAATCACCCTTACCCATCTTGTTGCTTAACAACAATAGCAGCAGCAGCAGTAGGTAGAGGATACAGTTATAAAAGTATAACTGGAAGTTGCAACAAGACAACCTGCTGCAAGCCACAGACAAGATCTGTTGTAGAAGCAAGGTTCAGACCAAATTGAAGATAACTTAAGAATGGAATGGTAAAGTTACAGGTGTTAAGAGACAGGTATAGAAAGACGAAGAAATTGGAGAGCAGCAAACAATATCAGGTTAAGAGAAGAAAAACTAGGTTTCAATATTGTAGTGAAGTTGTAAGTAAGAGGTTTACAAATGTTCTGCTATGAGAAAATCAGAAACATGAACTGTTCCATTTTGCAAGTTTATATGTCAGTTTGAATTAAGACATCAATATAAAAAAGTGTGTGCAGAATGGCACTGGAATACTGAGGCTGAGAAGAAAGGAGCATAGAATTGTTAATTTACTGAATAAAAAAGCCTGGAAGAAAGTGGAAAAAAGAACTAGCTGTTGGTGAAGTAGCAGACATGTTAGTGAATGAAATACTAGATATCTGACATAATGGTATCAAGAATAAAGGAAATGCCATGACAAAAAGTAGCTAGATATATCAGAGTGATGAACTGAGTTATAAACGAAACAAAAGGTTATTCCATAACTGATTAGAAAGAGAATTAGCCTAAAAGAGATAGAGTTTGGGTTTGTATCAGAGCAAAGTACTACTGAAGCCCTCGATCAAGTGAGACATCTGGAGAAGTGATGATGACGATGATGACGACAATGACAATAATGTTGATGATGATGACAATGATGCTTGTAATTTAGATGTAATTACAATTCTACTTTAAAACAGTTCTTCAGACTATTAGCAATGATTATGTTGGTAAATATTCTTTCACTTAGTCCCATCAAAGAGTATATCAAATAAGAATGACAAAAAATTGAAACTCACGAAGTTGACCATCCTAGTATATCTTTAGGTTGGGTACGAATTGCAGCTTTAGTGAATTCTTTCATAATGTCAGGCAAGTCAAGAGGTATTTTAATTTGTTCTGAACAGTAGTAAGGTTCATCATTATTTGAAACAGGCATAGTTATCAATACTTCTGGAAAAAAAATTACAATATTCTGTAAAATTTTGTAAATTTTTTTTTATGAATTTGTATTTTATAATTCATTGCTTTTAAGATAGCTATAAACTCTCTAATACTAATTTTTACATGATATTTTTTTTATAATTTTATTTCTTATTTATGTAAAATATATATTCTTAAACTACTTAAATTCATTTATTACTTACTTTGAATATATATTTTATTGACAATATGATTGTGTTCAAGATATATATGACTACATTGACAATATTTCCAAATTTCCTTACAAGTTCTTCACTAAACACATTTATACATAAATGAAATTTTTTTGGCATTTCCTTCTCTCCAAAATAATACAGCATTTCCATTGATCCCATAATTTTACTATGTATGTATGATGTGTATTTCAAAATTATAAAGATCCTTCAATCATCCTAGCTCCAGCCTTCTCTCTGTTTCTTATTCTAGTTCTACTATTGGCATTTCTAATAGATGTAAAAACAAATATGCTGAAAGAAAACCATCAAAGTTGAGTACCATACGAACAAAGAGACAACTGTATATAGATATCCTCATTTCATTTAGTGTCTGCTTCCCATGCTGGCATGGGTTAGACAGTTTGACTGAAACTGGTAAGCTGGAGAGCTGCACCAGGTTCCAATCTGATTTGGCATGGTTCCTATAGCTGGACACCCTTTCTAACCCCAACAACTGGTGCTTTTTGTGTGCTGATGGCATGGGTGCCAGTTATGTAACACCAGCATCAGTCACAACTGTGAGTCCACTCGGCTCGACAAGTCTTCTCAAGCACAGCATATCGCCAAAAGTCTCAGTGATCACCTCCATGAGGCCCAAAATTCCAAGGGTGCTTTTTACGTGCCACTAGAAAGGGTGCCTGTTACATGACATCAGCATATATATATATATATATATATATATATATATATAAAGCCCCACTTCAATCATGAATGACCATTGGATCACACCTAGAAAGTTACCATTCGAGGCACAAGTCCAGCAGTGCCCCCTCTCCATGCCACAGTTTTTACCTAAGGGAAAGGCAAATGCTGATACAGCTTGGTACCAGTAACATTGTAACTCATTTCTAAAGCTGAGTGAACTGGAGCAACATGAAATGGAGTGTCTTGCTCAAGAGCACAACACACACCCTTTATATATATGTGTGTGTATGTGTGTGATTGAGTGTATATGTATATATATATCATCATCATAATCACTTAGCGTCCGCTTTCCATGCTGGCATGGGTTGGACAATTTGACTGAGGACTGGCGAACCAGATGGCTGCACCAGGCTCCAATCTTGATCTGGCAGAGTTTCTACAGCTGGATGCCCTTCCTAACGCCAACCACTCCGAGAATGTAGTGGGTGCATTTATGTGCCACTGGCATGAGGGCCAGTCAGGCGGTACTGGCAATGGCCACACCCAAAAGTTTTTATTTACATGCCAACTGCACACCGGCACAAGTGCCAGTAAGGCAACGCTGGTAACGATAACGCTTGAATGGTGCTTTTTACGTGCCACTGGCATGAACGCCAGATAGCAGCTCTAGCAATGATCATGCTCGGATGGTGCTCTTAGTGCCCCAATAGCATGGATGCCAGTCATCGAATTTGATTTCGATTTCACTTGCCTCAACAGGTCTTCGAAAGCAGTGTCCAATGAAAGGAAGGTACACATAAGTGGGCTGGTTACACCCCTAGCATAGGCAATGAGGTTATGATCTCATTTGGCTTGCTGAAACTTCTCAAGCACAGCATATTTCCAAAAGTCTCAGTCACTAGTCATTGCCTTGGTGAGCCCTAATGTTCAAAGGTCATGCTTCACCACTTCATCCCAGGTCTTCCTGGATTTACCTCTTCCACAGGTTCCCTCAATTGCTAGAGTGTGGCACTTTTTCACACAGCTATCCTCATCCATTCTCGCCACATGACCATACCAGCACAGTCGTCTCTCTTGCACATTACATCTGATGCTTCTTAGGTCCAACATTTCTCTCAAGGTACTTACACTCTGTCGAGTATGCACACTGACATTACACATCCTTCAGATCATACTGGCTTCATTCCTTGCGAGCTTACGTATGTCCTCAGCAGTCACAGCCATGTTTCACTGCCATGTAGCATGGCTGTTCGTACACATGCTTCATACAGTCTACCTTTTACTCTGAGCGAGAGGCCCTTTGTCACCAGCAGAGGTAAGAGCTCCCTGAACTTTGCCCAGGCTATTCTTACTCTAGCAGTTACACTTTCAGCACACCCACCCCCGCTACTGACTTGGTCTACTAGATAATGGAAGCTATCAACTACTTCTAGTTTTTTCCCCTGGAAAGTGACGGAAGTTGTTCTCTTCACATTTTCAGTATCTTCCCAGTTAGCCTTCCTTTGATATAGCTGCAGCTCTTATGTGTCCATAGCTTACACTGGTACATCTTATAGAGTTTCTACCTATGCCTTTTCTACAGATCGAGCAGGGCCATCTAACTGAAGGGATTTGTGGTTCATTCTATAAGGTGTCCAGTCCAATGTAACTGGTGCTTGTGAAACCATCGCCTCAATACTCAAGATATCAGCTTTCCTCAAGACCTGTGTGTCTGGAGTTTTTAAGGTCCAGCCAACATTCAGAATGTGTCTGAGACATCTGATGAAAGCATTCAAGGACCCTTACATGACGTTTGGAAAGGATCCATGTCTCACATAAGTAATGGAACAATGTCAGTACACAGCAATGTTTATTCGCCTTGTGATGCCATGTTGGGACCAAACTCGAGACTGAAGAGACAGGAAGGAATCAGTTGCTCTCTACAGCCTGAAAGATATTTCACCATCCAGGGAGCAAGAACAGCTGAGTATGCTGCCCAGGTAGACAAACTTGTCTACCACTTTCAATATTGTTCCTTCAATCAAGATAGCTGTTTCCACATATGGATTTCCTGGTGCAGGCTGGAACATTATAACAATCTTTTCCAGGCTAATGCTAAGTCCAAATGTCTTGCAAGAAGTAGAAATACGATTCATAAGTAATCCATGCATGAGTGACTAAGTCACAGTAATCTGCATAAAGGAGGTCACGAATAAAAGTCTGGAAAACTTTTGAATTGGCAGCAAATCAGCACAGATTAAAGAGACGGCCAGAAGATTGATATCTGACATATATTCCCAGAGAGCTAACCTTAGCAAAAGCACGAGTAAAAGCAGCAGCAAAGTACCAAAAAAGAGAGTTAGGCAAGGATATCACCCTGCTTGACACCATTCTCTACAAGAATGAGTTCCGCCATGCCAACACCAGCACTGACTGAAGCCTCCATCCAATCATGAAATAATTTAATTATAGATACAAAGTGATCCGGACATCCAAGTTTGCCAAGTATTTTCCATAGCAAGGCTCTATTCATGTATCAAAGGCCTTGGTTAAATCAATGAATACCTGAACAAGATCCATATTCTGTCAGCATTTCTCCTGCATCTGTCTTGCTATGGATATTATATCCATTGTCTCTCTACCAAATCAGAAGCCACATTGAGATTCAGAAAGGACATCATTTACGAGACACCCATTCAGGTGGGTAAGAAGAATATTTGCCAGAACCTTGCCAGCAGCTGACAGTAGAGCAATACCTCTGTAGCTACCACACATTGTTCTGGATCCTTTTTCCTTTATAGAGAGGAAGAATAATTGCATCCTTCCAGTCTTTAGGCATTGCACCATCCCTCCAGACTACACTAAAAAGTTCATGAAGGGACTGTATGATGTAATCACCACCAAAATCACAAGACCTCGGCACAAATTCCACCCCTTCCAGGTGCCCTACTAAGATTTAATTTACTTCCACTTGCCCTACCAAGATTCAACTTACTTCCACGTGCCCTACCAAGATTCAATTGATGTCATTACCTCATCTATTGAGGGTATGGAATTTAAGGAGCAAATGACAGGTCTTTGTTGCATAGTATCAGTCAATATTCCATCTACAACTGACTCATGGCTTAGGAGTTCAGAGAAGTGTTCAATCCAGCGACCTGTGATTCTTGTTGATTTAGTAAATAGAGTAGAAGACTCCTTGGAAAGCAAAGGAGCTGATGCAAAGCTGTTAGGCCCATAAACTCGCTTCATAAGATGGTAAAGCTTCTTATTGTCATTTGCATCAGCAGCAGCCTGAACATCACGAGCAAGTTCCTCCCACCAAGTATTCTGCATCTTACTGAGAGATCACAGTGATTTTACACTGCTATAGAGAGCAAATGCTAGATTTCATTACACAGCTGAAAGTCCTCTATACAGCAATATATTGTTGGAATGGCGCTTTACAACCAACAGTCGCTGAACTTCAGCATCATTTTCATTATATATATATATATATATATATATATAAAGCAAATAAGTAACACCTTTTGCAATTGACCTTTGAACTTTCTGGGATTGTAATCAATGGTCTGTTGAACTTGCTGGATAAATTCAGGTGTTCTGATGACTTCACAGTGTTTAGAATGCTTTTTATGCTTTGATTCTAGTGATACGTTTCCATCTTCAGTCCCTAGCTCCTAAACAAACTTTGTAGACGACAGATTTCGCAACTTTTAAAAATCAAGATATTTCTAAATTGTGATGCTCAGCCTTTATAAGCACAATAACAGCATGCCTCTTCATTTCTTAAGTAAGCTGAGGGTCTGCCGTTATTATTCTCTGAAACAAAAATTATACAGAGTTAGCAAAAACTTCATCAATGACCCCATGTCCTCAAATGCCTTATATATGCCCTGTATATATATATATATGTCACATAAATCTGTCCTCAAATATCTATACAAGTATTAAAGAGAACAGTAAATGTTAAGGCAAGGTAAGCAGCTCAAGTCACATACAATATCATCATCATCATCGTTTAACGTCTGTTTTCCATGTTAGCATGGGTTGGATGGATGACTGGGGTCTGGGAAGCCAGGAGGCTGCACCAGGCTCCAGTCTGATCTGGCAGTGTTTCTACAGCTGGATGCCCTTCCTAACGCCAACCAGTCCGTGAGTGTAGTGGGTGCTTTTTACGTGCCACCAGGACAGGGGCCAGAGGAGGCTGGCAACGTCCACGGTCGGTTGGTGCTTTTTACGTTCCACCAGCACGGACGCCAGTCAAGGCGGCGCTGGCACTCACCACGTTCAGATGGTGTGTTTTACATGCCACCAGCACGGGTATCACAACTACAATTTTCATTTGATTTTTATTTTGATGTTGATGTACTTGATTCAATAAGTCTCTTCAAGCACATTAGGTCGCCCTACGATCCAAGGTAAGCACAGTAGGCTGTCCTGTGAGCCATGAACTCACTTCAATTGTCAGGTCTTCACAGTCACAGTATTTCGTCATTGCCTCTGTGAGGCCCAATGTTCGAAAGTCATGCTTCACCACCTCATCCCATGTCTTCCAGGGTCTACCTCTACCCCGGATTCCTTCAACTGAATGGGAGTGGTACTTCTTTACACATCTCTCCTCATCCATCCGTAGTACATGACCATAACAGCGCAGATGTCTCTCTTGCACGACACATCAAATGTTTCTTATGTCCAGCATTTCTCTCAGGGCATTTACACTCTGTCGTGTGTGCACACTGACATTACACATCCATTGGATCATGCTAGCTTCATTTCTTTCAAGCCTACGCATGTCCTCTGCAGTCACAGCCCATGTTTCACTGCCGTGAAGCATGGCAGTTCGCACACACGAGTCGTACAATCTACCTTTCACTCTGAGTGAGAAACTCTTTGTCACCAGTAGGGGTAGGAGCTTTCTAAACTTTGCCCAGGCTATTCTTATTCTAGTGGTAACACTTTCTGAGCATCCACCCCCACTACTAACTTGATCAGCTAGTTAGCGGAAGCTATCAACTACTTCTAGTTTCTCCTCCAGGAGTGTAATGGAATCTGTTTTCTGAGTATCAGTGGTGTCTATTGCCCCTGTGCATCTGCCACACACGAAAGCTATCTTCTCGGTTAATTTTCCTTTGATATTGCTGCACCTCTTATGTGTCCATAGCTTACACTGGGTACATCTTATGGAGTTTTTACCTACACCTTTTCTACAGACTGAGCAGGCCCACCTACCTGAATGGGTGTGTGGTGTGTTTGCCTTCTTACTTACTAGAACTTTGGTCTTTGCTACATTGACTCTAAGGCCTTTTGATTATAAACCTAGCTTCCACATCCAAAATTTCTTTCCTAGTTGCGGTAGTGATTCTGCTATGAGGGCCAGATCATCAGCATAGAGGAGCTCCCAGGGGCAACCCGTCTTGAATTCCTCTGTTATTGCCTGGAGGACCATGATGAATAAAAGGGGACTGAGGGCTGAACCTTGGTGGACCCCTAATTCTACCCAAAATTCTTCACTATACTCATTGCCAATCCTAACCTTGATGATGGCCTCTCTGTATAGGGCCTGTACAGCCTTTATTAACCATTCGTCAATCTCCAGTTTCTGCATCACCCATCAGGTAAGGTATTGGGGGACCCTGTCAAAAGCTTTCTCCAAGTCCACGAAAGCTATGTAGAGGGGTTTATCTTTAGCTAGGTATTTCTTCTGCAGTTGTCGAACCAGGAATATGGCATCAGTGGTGTTTCTACCTGGCACAAAACCGAACTGCATCTCATCTAAGCAGAGTCTCTCCCTAATGAGATGCACTATGATCCTCTCTGTGACCTTCATCACCTGATCCAACAGTTTAATACCCTGTAGTTATTTCTATCTAGAGCATCACCTTTACCCTTGTAGCAGTTGACTATGGTGCTGCTATGCCAGTCATTGGGTATGACTCCATTATGAACTACCTGGTTTACAATGCGGGTGACTAAGCCATAGCCCACACCACCAGATGTTTTAAGCATCTCGGCAGTGATTCCTGATGGGCCGGTGGCTTTTCCTAGCTTCATACCCTTAATTGCTTTATCTACAAAGGAACTGTCTATTGGGATAGCTGGTCCTTCTACTGGGTCAACATTCGGCAGGCTCTCCTCCCATTCTTTCTCATATTCAGCAGTCTCTCATAATGGCTTCTCCAAGCTTCTTTCTTTTCAGATACATTCAAAGCAAGTGCAACATCATCCATGTGGGGGCATTTCTCTCCTGAGACATCACAATTTTCTCTCACACACTGTCTTGCAATCCGAAATACCTTAGTTCTTTGGTCCTCACGTCGCTGGACATTGGCAAACTTCTTCTTTTCCGCTTTGCTCTTGGCTATGTGTACCTGCTGCCCAGCCTCCCTTTTGGCTACCTGGTACAATTCCCTGCTACCCCCATCACTCCAGGCTTTCCAGGCCTGTTTCTTTGCTCTAATGGCTTTGTCTACTGTACTATTCCACCACCACGTAACTGTAGGTCTGGAAGAGATTTTGCATCATCTGCAGACTTTATATATATATATATATATATATCACATATAATATATATGTATAGTTCCAATGTACAGGAAACGAATGACAAAGACAAGTGAGGGAACAACAAGCTGGTGTGTTAGTTTGACACTTAGACGAATTGAAAAGCCTGTCTGTATGTATGTATGTTCTTTTGTTCTTTCACTGGATTCAGCCAGAGGATGGAGCCATGCTGGAGCACTGCCTTCCAGTGTTTTTGGGTCTCCTTTTGGTATGGTTTTTAGAGAAGTGAGTTGGATGCCTCCTGCCATGATGTGGGTTTATCTTGCGTTTCTACACCTTGCAGAGTTCTTAGGTTCCTTGGCAGGATGTTAAACAGCTGTAGTTCCCTGAAACCCAAGCTTTTGCAATACTGGGTCCTTATCTGAGATGAAGAAGGTGGTATCTTTGGCAGTATGCAGTGCCATCCAGTTTAGTGGTTGGTATAGCTTTTAATTCCAAAGCTGGCAGCTAGACCTTCCATATGTATATCACTGCATACCTTTCCCACCTCCTCTCCAGGGAATAGAGCTTCAGTTCTTGTAGCCTCTCCCAGTAGCCCATCTGTTTCACTGGCTAAACCTTCTTTGTGTAGTGGTGCTGGATTGCCTCAACATCTGCCTCCAATTTTATGCTTTGTGCTAACCACAGTCAGGAGTCATAATCCAGATAATTGAGGATAAATGTCCTCCATAGGAGTGGCAATGTATCCTTATTTCTGGTTCTGAATGATTTAACGAAACATCCAGTTATTCACCTGCACAGTGTTGGCATTTTGGCAATATGCACATGGATTAGCACAACCGATCAGTGGCTGCTGTGGAAAGGAAAGGGGCCAAAAGTTATCTTCAAGTGGAGAAAGTGTGTATTATTAATGTTATGCCCCTGTGGGAATGGGGTGTGTTATGTGTAGCGGTGTTATATGTATAATTTATTTCCAAGGATGTAAGTATATATAGCTGTGTTTGTTGGTCTGTTTTCTCTCTGTAAACGATAAAGGCATGGGAGGGGGGGATGTTGGCATTCAGTGTGTAATGTGTGTGTGTGTGTGGTGTCTATGTATATGTGGGGGGTATAATTTGTGTGAAGGGGTGTGTTGGGGTGGTGGGAGACAGTTTATTTTGTGGGGTTTCTGTCTTATAGTGGTGTGTGCGTGTGTGTACATGGGTGCTTTGGTCAAACTCTTTTTGTCGGGCTTAAGGGCATTGGTGGAAGGTCGTTCGCTGAAGGTCGAGGCATGGGATTTGTGGTGACAGTCATGGTGGGGCGCGCAGGTATGATAGAATGTACTTCCTTTCATGCGGGCAAGAATTCATCCTTACCCACATGAAAGGACGTGTGTGTGTACACATATATTCGCACCTATTGCATGTGTATGTATAAATGATACGTAAAAAGCTGATGTGAAAATTCGGAAAATTTTTCAAATATGAATTTGAAGGCGTTGGTACAAAATAAAAATTAGATACAAATTATAGGCGAGGATAAAAAATATTTAAAATACATTGTAAATAATTAATTACTGAAAAGTAACAAATGCCGTTTTTCTGTTAATGCTTTTGCTGAGAGGATGTTTCAGTAAAATTGATACGCATTTTGCTAAATTTTATAAGTGTATAAACTGAATATATACTCAATCTTGTATAATATACACTAACAAATTAAGACTTACCTTATGTTAAAGAAAAAAAAAACAAAAACTAGGAAAAAAAATAAACATTCAAAGTTTGTTAACGGTAATATAAATATTTGTTGTCATAGAAACATGTTGCTGTGGGATTTTTTTAATATCAAAATTATTTAGGAATAAGTTTTAAATAGAAACGTTTATCATTTTTTTAAATTTATAAATTAAATAAGAGATTCAAGTTAGTCTCAAACAAATATATCGAAGTATGTTATTTTTTTCCCCACTCTATAATAAATTATCTGCTGAATAGCTGTGTTAATGATGTTGCTATGACTACCAAGGTAAACAACTAAATCGGAGTCCTATCCAGTGTTGCTTTGTTTTTCCTACTAATTAATTCCTACTTATTTGACAATGAAGTGTCCTAATATTGAAGACAAATAAAGATACCGTATTAATTTTTTTTTTTATAGCTAAAATTTAACAAAAAGAATATAGATAATGATATATATACTGCTCAATGTATAATGTTTCTTGTTTCTTAAGTTGGATTAGCATCGGCTTTAATTTAAATGAAAAAAATAACAAAGAAATTAGCGACATTGAACCTTAATTTAGGCAGGTTTTAATATATAAACAAAATTACTGTTTGTTAAATTACGAAAACAATCATATTGTAGCGGCTAATGGAACAAGTATAATCAGAATGCAGTAATTCTTTTAAGTCCATCAAGTTGATGTTTCTGCGGTGCATAAGGGCTCTTATGCCGGGTGGATATATCACACCACAAAAAGAAGGATTATTAATTTTTTTTTTTTTGTCCGGAAAGTAGTTAGTAAGACAGCAATAATCGTAGTGACAGTGACAAAAGGTTCGCCGACAGGTTGGTAATCGATAGTGAGGAATTTGTGGTCTGCTAGTAGAGAGAGAAAGAGTAGAGATTACACTGAGCTGACAAGAGAGGAAGAAAGAATAAAAGCGGCACCGTACTTTCTTGATTTCGGCCGAAAGGTACCTCGTGCAAGTGAGAGACTGTGGGCCAGTTGCATTCCCATGTCAACACATGGTACACCCAGATAATCTCTACCAAACGACCTCCGCACGGCTAACTTTGGGTCAGTTCGACATGATACACAACAAAAAACCCTCCAGTCACCCTACAATGACTCATCTGAAGTCATATTTCCGGCTGACAAATCGCTCCAACTCCTAATTGGCGGATGACAAGATACAGTTTCCATCGACGGGTTGAAACCGTCCAAGTAGCTGAACCACCAAACAGGGACCGCCCCAGGCAAATCACACAAACCCTTGGCAAGAAACAGTCACCAAAGAGCTAAAGTGCCCACACACACAAGCAGGGCAGTTAAAACGCCTTCTTGGTTCCAACAATGACAGTCAACAGTTCGGCGTGGGGAAGTTGTATGTAGGGTAAATTCCAAGGATTTACGCTAGACAAACAGAATACAGGAACTTCGCTGCGGGCCGGCCAGTGAGCTCGACTTCCGTGGAAGCAGGTTTCCTTTTTAACCAGCCGCTGTCGCCTTCGTGTATTTATTTAACTGAATAAATCTTTCGTTGGGTCTCCGTTAATTTTTTTTGTGTATAGCGTAACTTAGCTATAATATGAGAAAAATCTCACTAAACTGAACGTGAGCAATCTCGTATTTCAAAAAAATTTTCCACTTACTCAGAATATTATTTTCTAAGCCTAAATTTCCATATTTAAAAATATATCAACAAATAAACATGACTTGAGATAAACTATAAACAATAACAGTGTCACCGAAACACTAACGAATGGCTACGAAACTTTACGCAGAGCTACTTAGTAATAAATACGAAACTACAGGTGTAGTGTATGCTGGGGTAACCCTTTGACAACCTGATTAAGATGTCTTTTTTAGTTTATTTGCAGGGTTTTGTGATTATATTCTGCGAAGGTGGGTGAATTCAGTCGGAACGTGAGAGCTGCAGCCACCTCAGCTGTTACTTCTTCTGAGCGTCCAAAGTCAGTGTTGGTAATGCAATTATTTCTGTATGTTTTGAGTGAATGCTTTAAGGAACTTGTTGGCATGCAATGTCATAAATTGCCAAAGCCTGTCTCAAAAAAGGAAAAAAAAAAATTCACAAATACATTGGATTTTGGGCGAGAGAAAGTGGACGAAACCAGACTTGCTCCACATTGCAAAATTTCTGAGATTATGGAAACTTTCAGAACAGGAGCGTCTTGAAATAACAATGGTCTGTGATGTACGCTATTTTTCCTTCTTTGTGGTGTTAATTTTTTTGCAGAAAATTTGTGTTTTCAAGCCTGACTATACTGGACTTAATCCCTGATTGATCTATTATATCATTTGTACACTGAAGTTTCTCTGTAACAATATCTAAGATTCCTCTAAGTATGTTTGTATACCTATTGACTTCTTTACCAAGTCATTGACTATTCTCAGAAATAAAAAAATACAATGCAAGCAGGAATATGATCAATTTAAAAAAATTTTTTTATCAAAGGTGGAAAAAAGAAAATTATTTCTACAAGACTGAACGATGAAGGAAATAAAAAAACAGGATATCAGAGGGGCAAACTCTGCATTTAACCACATTTACAACATGAAAAATGAATAAGCTTACCCTTTTTCCTTTGGTAGATTAATACCAACATGCTGTTGATCGTATGTTAATTTAGAAATTTACCTGCAAATCTTATAAATTGACTATGTTCTAAAAGATATTGGGTGAGTTGCAGCCAATATGGAATTTGGAATGTAAAAGAATTTTGAAACTTATGATGAAAGTTCTGATAAAAGCTTTGCCTTCCATCTGTGTTCCTTCGCTTCAGTTCTGCTTAGACATTTCAACGAAGAATGCCCATTTCATTTCATTAAGGTGAGATGTTTCTGGGCAGGGTATATTGATGGGGTCGGGGGTGTGGGTATACTTTTGCAGAGAAATGGGTTGATAAGGTAATCAAGATAGAGTTTGTTATAGAATACTTTAGAATAGATTAGAAATGATTAGCAACCATCATCTCAGCCTATGCCCCTCAGCCAGGGCTACCTGATGACCAGAAAGACTGATTTTTGACACCTTCTTGCAGACTACCTTGTCTACGAGTGACAGAGACCTTCTCTTTGTGGCTGGCAACATCAATGGGCATGTTGGACAACATGCAGGGGACTTCCATGGCATACATAGAGACTATGACTTTGTTTCCCAGGAGAAATACCTGGCCAAAATTAAACCTCTGTACCTGGCTTTTGTTGACATGGAGAAAGCCTTTGACAGGGTCCCCCGATCCCTTATCTGGTGGTCAATGAGGAAACTAGCGATAGATGAATGGTTAGTGAGAACTGTGCAAGCCATGTACAGGGACGCTGTCAGTAAGGTGAGGGTTGGCAACGAGTACAGTGAAGAATTCAGAGTAGAGGTAGGGGTCCAGCAAGGTTCAGTCCTGAGCCCCCTCCTATTTATCATAGTCCTCCAGGCAATAACAGAGGAATTCAAGACAGGATGCCTCTGGGAGCTCCTCTATGCTGACGACCTTGCTCTAATTGCTGAGTCACTATCAGAACTCGAGAAGTATTACATTCCTAATTTTACATGCCCAACTTTTCTCTCAAGATGTTTACTCCCTGTTGTACGGGCACACTGACATTGCACATCCAGCGAATCTTACAAGCTTCCTTTCTTTCAGATCTAGGCATGTCCTTAGCGGTCACAGTACACGTTACTGCCATGTGGCTTAGTGGTTCATACACAAGCATCATACAATCTACCTTTCACTCTGACAGAGAGGCTCTTTGTTGTCACCAGAGGTAGGAGCTCTCTGAACTTTGCCCAGCTTATTCTTATTCTCCCTGCTACACTCTCAGAGCATCCACATGTGTTATTGACATTGCTACCTAAAGAAAGAAAGCTACCAACTACCTCTAGCTTACCATCCTGGGAGTCGATGTAGTCTATTTTCTTTACAGTTCATTTCATATAAATACAGGAATAATCCTACTTTGTAGGGTCCTGTACCCAAACAAAACAATCGAATTACATACAAGGTAACACGGTGTAAAATGTTAGGTGAGGGAAGATAACAAAATAAGGTTACATAGACATACAGGTATAAGAAAATTAATGAATAATAGTAGATTAATTATCATGTTAATGGTGGATGCACACACACGCACATACACACATGCACACACACACACAGAGGAATAAATGTAAGAATAAGCAAGTTAAGCAAGATGATATGCAAAAAATATTAAATACATTTAATACAAAATTGTAGAAATGTTTACAACTGAATAAGTCCGACTTACACAGAATAGAAATGATATTAGGAATTAAAGGGGTTGAAGAAAAGTTTTACGAGTCCAACAGCTGTTTCAGTGGGGTTGGAATACTTAAATTTCACTCTGTCAACACCTCTAATGTAAAATTCTTCCCTGAAGACAGATGGTTATATTATCCGATGATGGAATCAATTTACAATCATTATTTTGGACCACCAAACCACCAGAGACAGCTGTTAGACTCGTTAAACTCTTATTCAAAACCTTTAATTCCTGATATTATTTCTCTTCTGTGTAAGTCGGATTTTTTAGATGTAAACATTTCTACAATATTGTATTACATGTATTTAATATTTTTGTCTATCATCTTGCTTAACTTGCTTATTCTTACATTTGCTCCTCTACCTGCTCAAGTGCACTTGAGCACTACGAAGTCTTTTCTATATGGGGAATATCTGTCTCTCATCTCTCTCTCTCTGTTACATACACACACACACACACACACACACACACACACACCACACACACACACACACACACACACACACACACACACACATATATATATATATATATATATATATATATATATATATAATACTATAGCACACTGACTGACAGAGCAATACTAGGTATTGATATAGATTGTATATAACCTGACTAAAGAATATGTGGCCTTCATTAAAATAAAACATTTTGGTTCTCTGTTCCAAAGGACAACATTATTTCTGTTCTGTCTTCTAATGTATCCATTTTATCAACAATGCTAATCTCAATTTAATGAACATTCAGTGATATCTTTAATATCATTATTTTACAGCTAACCTATCAAATGGAATGTAAGAAGGCGACCTGTTCTCAGTGAAGGTAAACGTTATGGAAATCAATTGTGTATTGTTAATTTATACTCACCAACTGCCTCTGTCACCATCCAGACTTACTTCTCTTCCATCATTGGAGTCTCTGAAATATGTTTCTAAGATTTAT
This sequence comes from Octopus sinensis, assembly GCF_006345805.1. Lineage (NCBI taxonomy): Eukaryota > Metazoa > Mollusca > Cephalopoda > Octopoda > Octopodidae > Octopus > Octopus sinensis. Next base: position 99,621,880 of record NC_043001.1, on the reverse strand, counting down.
ATATCATAGCACTGTATCAGAGTGGAAGAATAGGGGTAGCAGGGAACTGTATCTCATAGCCAGATGAGAAGCTAAGAGACAAGTATATCTAGCCAAGGGAGTAGCAAAAATGACATGAGCACCAAAGACTTGAAGTGTTACTGATTGCAAGACAGTTTGTGAGAGAAAATCATAAGGTCATACAATGTGTTTGCATGGATAATGGTTTACATGTATGTAATGATTCTGCCAAAAAAGAGGCTTGGAAATTCCATTGTTAAAACTGCTAAATGTGGAAACTGAAAGGGAGGAAGAGAGTCTTCTGCTAGATGTTGACCCAACTGAGGGGACCAGCTATCCGAATCGACAGTAGCTTAGTAGATAAAGCAATTAAGGACATGTAGACAGGGGAAACCCCCAGTCCATTAAGAATTTCCACTAAGATGCTTAAAATATCTGGCGGACTATACAGCTATGCCACCCATATAGTTAATCAAATTTTCAACAAGAGATTCATGTCCAACGACTGGTTTAGCAGCATCATAGTTAACTGCTACAAAAGCAAAGTTGACGCCTTGAACAGGAATAATTACAGAGGCATCAAACTGCTGGACAAGTTGGAGAAAATCACGGAGAAGGTCATAGCTCAATCAGTTAGGGAGAGAAATATTAGAGTAGATTAAATGCAGTTCGGATTTGTGCCAGCACTATATTCCTAGTTAGGCAACTGCAGAAGAAATATCTAGCCAAAAAGAAACCTCTGTACCTGGCATTTGTTGACACAGAGAAATCCATTGACAGAGTCCCCCATTCCCTTATCTGGTGGTCAATGCAGAAGCTATGGATAGATGAGTGTTTGGTGGGAGCTGTACAGGTCAAGTACAGGGATGCTGTCAGAAAGGTGAAGATTACTAACAGGTATAGCCAGTGTACAAGTAGGGGTTCACCAATGATCAGTCCTCAGCCCCGTATTGTTCATCATAGTCCTGCAGGCATTAACAGAGGAATTTAAGACATGCTACCACTGGGAGATCCTCTGTGCTGATGACCTTGTTCTTATAATCAATTCCTTACCCGAACTGGAGAAGAAATCTCAACCATGGAGGCAAAATCTAGAGTCAAAGAGTCTTAGAGCTAATCTAGCAAAAACCAAAGTCTTAGTAAGTTGGAGAGCAGATAAATCTCAAATCCCTTGAAGTAGATTGCCCTGCTCGATCTGTAGGAAAGGTATTGGTATAAACTTCATAAGATTATCCGGTACAAGCTATAGACTCATAACAGGCGCATCAATATCAAAGGAAGGTTAACTGGCAAAATAGTTTTTGAGTGTGGAAGGTGCACATGTACAACAGTGAAATGATGATGAGTAAAATTTCTTTATCTTTATTAATATACAATATTTTTTTTATTTTGAGATGAGACGTTTCTTTCATCAACATTCAACTGATGACCATAATGGTTTTGGTCAACATTTTAAAATATTCTCTCAGTGTTACTAAGGAATAGTTCAATATTTAAGTCTACAATAAAATAGATTCACATTTCTAAATCTCCTCTCTCTATTCAGACACCATACACTATTTAATAATTCTGCAATTATCTCATCTAATTACTCCTTGATAACACTGTTTATCTCTTAGTTTTGTCTTTCCTTTTTATTAATTTTTTTTTAGCAATATATTTCATAGAATCATTTTTACATCTTACTTTCAAATGGAAAATAGGAATGGGCCCTGTTCCCAATCATTCTGATAGGTAAAGGTAATATTTATAGCTCAGGTGAAGGTAATATTTATAGTTTGACACTTACCAACTTGCTGGGATTTATTTTCTGAAGTGGGTGTACTGATTTTGGTCTCACTGAAATAAATAGTTGCAAGTTTTACACTTTATTATAATTTTTTTTTTAATCTTCATCCATAATCTGTATATATAAAACTGAGCATGTGTCCATCTGTCTGTCTGTGTGCATCACTAAAACCTGAGAACTACCCAACCCATTTTATTCAAATTTTACACATGCCTTACATAGGATCCATGGAATTTCATTGGCCAAAAAAGATTCAACTTCTTGCCAAATGCAAGCCCGGAGCAATCTTTTAGACTGTTTCAGTAATACATGTCAAAAGTGAAAAAAATTTCTATTGTAATGTGAGATAATAGTTTCACTATGTATATGATATATACATAATGAAACTATTATCTCACATGTGTATGTGTGTCCTTTGGACACAAAACTCTGCTTGCGAAGACCTGCTGAGGGAAGTGAAATCAAAATCAAAACTGAATTCAAAATCAAACCAAATTCGACTGGCACCCAATGCCAACCATCCTTCATTGGACACTAAACTCTGCTTGTGAAGACCTGTTGGGGCAAGTGAAATCGAAATTGAACCAAATTCAATGACTGGCACTTGTGCCAGTGGAGCGCTAACGGCTCCATCCAAGTGGAATCACTGCCAAAGCAGCCATCTGGCTTCCATGCCAGAGGCACGTCAAAATCACCATTTGAGTGTGACCATTACCTGCATCGCCCTACTGGCACTTGTGCCAGTGGCACGTGAACAAAACATTTGAGCGAGGTCGTTGCCAGTGCCGCTGGACTGACTCCTGTGCAGGTGGCATGTAAAAAACACCATCTGAGCATGGCTGTTGCCAGTACCGCCAGACTGGCCCTCGTGCCGGTGGCATGTAAAAGCACCCAGTACACTCTCGGAGTGGTTGGCATTAGGAAGGGCATACAGTTGTAGATATACATATTAATATATATATATATATATATATATGTGTGTGTGTGTGTAAAAAAAATACAAACTGGGACAAGAACGCAAAACATTTAGAAGACAATACAAAAAACACGGACGGGACATTCGAAGCCTTCAATCTCCAAGAAGTGGATCATCCTCGCACAGCCAAAACTGCGAGGATGATCCGGTTCTTGACTGAAGATTGAAGGCTTCGAATGTCCCGTCTGTGTTTTTTGTGTCGTCTTCTAAATGTGTTGCGTTCTTGTTCCAGTTTGTATTTTTTTTGTATTTACATAATCAGTGATGAACACAATATCCTGTTTACCATCTACTGTTTGTAGCATTCTTTCCTTTTCATTTGCAAACTAAAATATTGCATGTATGCATCTATATGTCTGTCTGTGTGTGTGTGTGTGTGTATTGAACAGAGGGATAACACTGGCAGTTTTCCACTGCTCTGCAGTAATACCATTGTCAACACAGAATTGAAAGAATAGTGAAAGTTGTTTTAGAAGAAAGTACCCACCGTGTTTGAGAAGTAGATATGTAACACCATCAAGACCAGGAGAGGCATAGTAACGTTTATTCTTAAGGTGGTGTTGTAGCATTGCTGATGTAAATCTCATAGTAGTTATAGAGTCCGATGTCAGAGGTGATGGAGATGGAACATTTTGATCTTCGACAGTAAAGATGCCTGCAGAGCATCCGACAATGATTTCTGTACATTCTTTGGGATTGGCAGTAATCTGGCCTGTGTGGGGATTGCGAAGGGGGCCAATTGGAGAGTGAGGTCTCTGCTTTGAATGTACATACTTCCAGAACACTTTGCTGTCAGGGTTGGTTGCTATGCGCTGTTCGAATTCAAGCACTGCCTTTTTTGTCGCCTGCTTGAGATGGTTGGACGATCTATTGCGCTTTTTCCTGTTGATCTCTGATTTGTGTATTTTGTATTCCTGTTCAGCATTACGGCGTACCATTCCATACCGTAGTACAAAGGTTTAAAAAAACAGACGTGAAGATATAGCACACTTGTTAGGGAGATATATAAGGTGTTTTTTTTTTTGTTAGTGTTGTTAACTGTTCCCGCTTTCCTCATTGTAGTATGTGTGTATACAAAAAGATACAATTATATATATAATCAAGAGATGTAAGGAGTCAATGGTTGCTGTGTTTATAATGTGCACATGATACCGTTAAACGGATACAGAATTCCTTTGATCATGTGTCTGTTTGATGAAAAGTGACCAGGAACCGTGGTTAAATTTTAGCTCATCAGGAAAGACTGTTATGAATTATAATATCCTATCAATAGTTTCTTTTATATATATAAATATATATATATATATATATATATATATATATATATATATATATCATATTTTGTATAGAGTACGAAAATAACGATATATGTATTCTGCCTAATACGAAACAACGCGTCTACAATTAAGACAGCAATGATTAGCGGATTACAAAGCGAATATAATTCAAGTTTGAATAAAGTTGAATAAAAAACAGCTTAAAATATTTTTTGCTGGTTTTATTCCCTGTTAATAAATCTTAATTCAGTTATTTCGTGTGATACGAATACGAAAGTAATATGACGTAGAAATTGCAATCAATAATTAATCGAAGCGCCATATTTAAATGAAAGTCGCTGGAAAAATTGAAGGAAAGTTACTCGGTTGTTTTAATATTTAGTTTCTGGAAAAGAAGGTTATTTTCTATACTCAATATACGAACGTAAGTTAATTACTTTTGGATTTATTTACTTTGACATGGCGAAAATTGCCCCTAGTGATATTTCGTAACTTGTGTAAGTATATAAAAACGTTGATAGATAGAAATAGTGATAGGCTAAGATATATATAAATATATATATTGTTTTTGTCCTGTTTACTATTCTTGTTTTTTATTTCTATTTTTTGTTTCTTGTATTTATATTCGTGTGGCATCCTGTCCTTGTTTCGTATACATTCGATCCTCTTTCCAAGAAATCTAATGCCCGTGGCTTAGTTTTTCTTGGGGGCTGGCCGGATCGGAGCGATATCGAGATTAAACAGCCAAAATTGCTAAAATGATCCGGTTCCCGACTGAAAATTAGAGGCTTCGAGTGACCTGTCTGTTTTTTTTTTTGTGTCGTCTCTTTGTGTGTTTTTGCGTTCTTGTCCCACTTTGTAATTTATAATTTATATTTAATTTCTATACATATATATATATATATATATATATATATATATATGTATGTATATGGAGAGAGAGAGAGAAAAGCAGATTGTAACATAGATAAATAATTCGACAGAAATAGATGGAGTCAGAAGAAGAATAGACATACCGATTATCAAACATCTAGAAAGATAGATTGCTCGATAGATAGATACTTACGTTGTTCATTGCTACTCATCACTCATCTTGTCTATTTTTTGTGATTGACCTGCACGTCTTGTGTTAAGGAATTAATATCTGCACTGTTTGCACTTAGCGTTTTAACCTGCATGGTGTAGCATCTTTTTTTAATTTTCTTGCTTAGTTCCGTTTTGCTTCCGCACCTGGAATTTCTTTTGCACTGTGTTATAGATTCAACTACTGGAGTGAGACCATCAGCATATATTAGCTCTTAGGGCAGGCAGTTTTGAAGTCCTCTGTTATGACCTGCAGAATGATGATGAATGAGATGAGGCTGAGAGCCGAGCCCTGTTGAATACCTACCTGTACACTAAATTTGTCATTGTACTCATGGTGAAATGTCTTGTTACTGATAGTACCCTTGTACATAGCCTGTGCAGATTTCAAAAACTATTTGTCTATATTTAGCTTCCTCAAAAACCACCATATCTATGAGTATGGTCTGTAGTATCACTATCATCATTTAACGTCTGCCTTCCATGCTGGAAAGGGATAGACTGTTTGACAGGAGCTGCAAATTCAGAACACTGTGCTAAGCTCTATTGTCTGCCTTGGCATGGTTTCTACCATTCCTGATTCCAAGCACTTTATAGTGTGTACCCTACTGAGTGCTTTGCATGTGGCACCAGCAGTGAAATTACCAAGAAACTTGCAAGACAAGATACTTCAACTGAGTGGGGAGTAACACTGAGTGAAATGGATTTGTGCCAGGTGATGAGTAATTAAAGCAGTTCTTTTCAAATGAGGTCCATTTGACCTTTGGGGGTCTATAAAATGGGTTGTTGTGAAAAATTATGTTGATAAAATTTTTTATACTTCTGTGTCATACAAAATATTTCAGTAGCTCTTTTTAAAATTACTAATAAATGCAATTATAAAAATATAATAATGAATTTTTAAAACACTGATTGGCTATGAGAGCCCTCCTGAGCAAAACAGAGATTAAGGTTCATAGGTGAGAAATGGTTGAGTAGCACTGGGTTAGATTATGAATAGAGGGATAGACATAGGTGATTAAGTGGTTTCATGCAGGCATGGCGTGGATTTGATTGTTGATCGCCAAATTTCACTTAACAGTTCAACAGCACTTTTCTCACGCTAAAACAATAGTTTTTCTGTGAGTGACAGCAGTTAAATTTACCAGAGTCCTTATCTAAGCAGAATAATATCTTTGTCACTTGACCCTCCTGACCTCTTCTCAGCCACCAAAAGTTAGAATTGAGATAACAGGTACCACCAACGAAATCTATTGTTCTCAAGAGAGATATACATGCACTTGCTCAGGCACTCACATACAAGCACACAGATAATTTCTGTTTGGAATCATTGAACATAAACTGGTGATTATTGACCTTTCAATAAATGGTTGAATGGATTGAGAGGCATATGATAAACTGGAGAAGGAAGCATGGATTTAAACTCTGCCTTATTAGTTGCTCATTGATGAAATAGCATAAAAAATATTGGTTATGGTTAAGATTTCTTAATTAATGAAAGTTTTCATATGGAAAGCTGATTTGGCAATATCTTTTTCTATATTACTGCATGCTTCTTTAGTGAAATGGTGATGAAATCTCCTACAATATGACTATGTTAATTGCTGAAATTATGATATATTGTAAATTTCACGAATATTTGAATGACAGGAAAGCTATCCTGTTTCCTAACAAGCAGATTTATTTTTCCAAAGACATTTGATTAATTGGTTATGTTTGTTTGTAAAACAGTGGAATGCCTCAAATTTTAGAGGAAGTGGTTAATTGATTAAATTGATTTTATTACTTGACTTGCACTTTTTTTATCAACCATGAAAGGAGGAGAAACAAAGTTAGCCTTAACAGGATTTGAAACTAGAATATAAAGAGCTGGTAGAAATATTGGAAGGTATTTTGCCAACACTCTAACAATTGTGCCTCTCCACCATCTTAAATTTAATAGAATAAAATCTGTGAATGAATTTTGATGAATTTCTTGTGTAGTTTTAATGAAAGTTGGTCTCACATTGCTTGCATTTATATCTTTCTTGAGACATGTAAAAGTTTCCATTTGTATAATACTTGGCTGCTTGTCACTTCAAGTAAAGAGTAGTGAACTGATATTAAAGCCAAAATTTTCCTTTCGCTACTATTAGGATGTTTTTCATTTTTACTTTCAGGGTTAAAAAATGAATGATTACACTTATTGGTTTACATGCAAACTTTTGTTTATTTTATATCCTTCTATATGTTGGATATGCAAATTTCACGAAGCAGGGATAGACACAACTGTCTTCACACAACCTACTTCAGATTACTCCACTAAACACAATACTCCAATAAATACAAACTCTGAACAACGTCAACAACTTCCATGAACTCCCAGTGACTCTTATGACTCTCTTTATCTCAACCAATACAATACTTTTTTATAAGAGTTTTGCTAGTCCATTCTTTCAATCCCGTAGGGGTGTAAATGACTCTCATCACAACAGTTTATACATGTGGAATTTACCAAAAAAGTAGCCCCATGCGAAGCTTCACACGCGAGTACATAATGTTTTTGTTAATTTATTAAGTTTTCTGTTAGTTAACCATAGCTGTTTGTAAATTGAACACCTGTTTCTCTGTGTATATTGAACAATTTCTATAAGACATATATGTTTGCAAATGTAAAATATGTTTGTTTCCCAATGCCATGGTTTGGGGTCTAGTTCTATTGTGTGGCAGTTTGGGCAAGAGTCTTCGACTATAGGTAGGGACCAACAAATGCATCTCACATTATGAATCCTCTTCAACTTTCCCTGAAAGAGGATCAGTTTTTGAATCATAGGAGCTGCAGTGATATAACATAGACATAATGTTATTGTCTAAAATGAGGGTCACTTCACCATACATTGTGGTGGCTATATGTTTCATTGGGTGGTGAGGATAGTAGACAGTGCAATGTTTGAAAAAAGAAGTTCAAAAATTTCATAGTTTCTACACTGTGAGAGATTTCTCTTTGGATTTACTGATTACCTTGATGTCAGTGAGAATGCCATTGTCAAACAAGAGATTTGTTACCTTAGTAAGTGTCTACCCTCCAACCATGTGTTCCTCTGAAGAGAAAAAAAAGACTAATATTCTATCTTTCATGAAAAAAAGCTTCTGTGCAGTGTTCTTTCTGCTTATAAAATCTTCATACTTGGTGATTTCAATGAAAGCATTTGCAGAGATAAAAAATTTTGGGATATGATTGGGAAACATGAAGCTAGAAAATGCAATAGTAATGGCTTGTTAGTACTGCAAATGTATGATGTTTGATTTTTGCATATACTGGGTAACTGTCAATCTCCTAGTGGGGAGCATGCTGTATTTGAGCACCAAATATGTGGGAGTATTTATGTGGTCAAGATGAAAGGCAATTAGGTCTCTAATTAATTTCTGTTTGGTGAGTTGGCCCTGAGGAAAATTCTAGGCAACAAATTGAAATTAAGGCATGAATGCATTAGAGACACTTAGAGGATCTAGATCAAATTAGAGAAAGTGAAAACATCACAAAGTTTTTGATGGAAAAAATTGGTTCATGTTGGAATGAGTGAATTTGAATGAATGTCAATAAAATCTTAGTGTGCATGAAAAGCTTGAGAGAGATTTTTGAAAAGGTCTTAATACTAATTTTCCTGTGAATGTTTCCATTGTGTTTTGCTTCAAAAACTACATGGACATGACAGAATTAAATAGACATCCTTATAATTGTTAAAATTTATCTAAGTTATTTATTAATTATTATAATGTGAATATCTAATATTTAGTAGACAGGCTCCTTTGCATTTTTGAATGCAATGACCCTATCAGGCATGCTACTGATCTGATGAATATTCTCTTCATGATTTTCTTGCCAAGTTTCTTGCAGTAATATCAAAAGATCTGGCTGTAAGGATGCTTTCTTTTTCTTTTTAGGAAATGTCCCATCCATCATGCCTCAGAGGTGTTCAGTAGGGTTCATATCTGGTGATTGGCTTAGCTATGGAAGCTTTTTAATGCCATTCTCTTCCAACCAATCCTGGGTCTTTTAGTTGTGCAAGAAAGCCCTATCTTCCATAAATAGTGTTCTTTAATTATTTTACCACTGGAGGATATAGGAAGAAGATTTTTCTATAATATGGACACATATTTATCTGAGTTTATGTATCCCTCACACTCCACCATTTCTGATTGACCATTGCTCCAAATTGCTCTCCAGACCATCACATGTTTCAATGTTGGCTGCAATATATTCACGTGAAAATATTGGTGACTGATTCTCCAGACCCACACTCGACCAGTGTCAGAAAATACAGCAAATCTGGATTCATCAGAGAATTTGACAGTGTCCCAAAGTGCTAGTGACCTCCCTACCATCTCACTTGTCTAATCTTTTCTCCATTTGATATTGGCTGGTCAAAGCAGTGTCTTCTTTCTTGCTGCTCTGCCATAATAGCCAATTTTGCAGAGATAACTGACAGCTATTCTGGGACTGACATCAACTTATTCTGCTATATTGGAGGCCTTGCAATGAGGAGTATCTTACACACTTCTCTTAAGAAAGCAAAGTGTTCTGTCAGAGGGCCTTAGTCTACCTGGGTAAGGTTATATGGACTACTTTCCTGTTTAGTGAATTGAAAAATTACTCTATTTACTGTAGAAAGTGGAATCATGATACCAACAAAAGTCAAGTACAGTGGTTTATACTTGGGGGTTTCTTACCAGAAATATATCATGACTGGTGTTTCTTCCTGATACAAAACCAAATTGCATCTCATCTAGATTAAGTCTTTTCCGTGATTTTCATCATCTGAAGAAATTAGTGCCAGTGCAAGCACTTTATTTTTAAAGCACACATCAAGCATATGTTAACATATTAGCAATGAGAAAGCGCTCTAATCGATGTCTACCTATATACATACATATATGCAGGGTAACCATGTACTTTCTCTACAGCAACACACCTCTGCCTGTCTCTCTATCATACTACAGCTTAGGATGAAGCCACCGCCCTCACTACTAGCAATTCACTCATCCTTGAAATTTACTTTTTAATTTTACTTGTGTCAGTGTTACCAAAACATTTCTCAGACATAGAAACCATGTGAAAACAGACATTAGAGGTACGTGTTGTAATTCATCTCAGATAGTGTGAAATAATCCAACCCATGACAACATGAAAATCGAATGTTAAATGATGATGACATACATACACGTTAATTGTATGTCTTATATTAATTTCAATAATTAATTTGTTTATATTATAAATAAAAACATCAATTTCATTTCGCATGAGAATGATTAGTTTGATGACTTGTGGAAGCAATGTACTGTGTAAATGTAAGGACAACCGTATTTATTAAACAAGTGTATTTCATGATTCGACACATAGAGAAAACTTGACTTTCAAATGTTGGTTGATATTTTGCTTGTTGTTTGCATATCATGCCTTGTATTATAGATCCCAAATGGCCAAAGGTAAGTGGTTTTTCTTATTTTGGTGTGGGTTTGCTGTTAGGATTGGTTTTCAGAGTTTAGTCTATATTAGGGTTAGCTTGGGGGTTTGTGAAGGGTTTTTAGAGAGAATAGTCAGGTAAGAGATCAAAGTTTGAACTAGGGGTTAGGATTTTGGGTGATGAGGAGGGTAGAGATTGAACAGGTTTATTTCGAGTGTTGATCACTGTTTTATATCGGGTTTAGCATTGAAAAGCAGGGATGAGGGCTAAGGTTAATGCCTTGTGCGATCATGCCTCATCTACTACAATAGGAAAAATATAACCACGGAAAGCATCATATAATTCGTTCTTCTATTGTTAACCATCATTCACAGTACATCTTGACAACCGATGCTGGTGTGTTTACGTCACCATAACTTAGCGGTTCGGCAAAGAAGACCGATAAAATAAATATTAAGCTTACAAAGAATATGTCCTGGGGTCGATTTGCTCGATAAAAGGTGGTGCTCAAGCATGGGCACAGTCAAAAGAATGAAACAAGTCTTTATTATAATATTCAAGGAAAGTAACTGTAGAAGAGGTTTTCCAGTTATCTCCCTTAAATTTGTCAACGGAATAAACACTATATTTCGTTTTTGGATTTAGTTTGCAAGATTCTTTATATGAGTTCGTGTGTTGAAGCATATTCTGTTGTGTCTGGGAAGGGTCATTCTCTTTTAGTGCCTTATTATTTAACACACTCACCGGTAAACATTTACACTTATTTCTTATTTTTATTAGTCAACACACTCACAAACAAACGGATGCGCGCACACACAGAAGTGAAAACACACATTTACAAACTCACACACCTAGAAATGAAAACACACATGCACACACTCACTCACTCACACACACAAACACAAACGCTCAGACACCAACAGTGAACTGGAAACACTCTGTCACACAGGTGCGCGCGCACAGACACAGAAATGGGAGCACACACACAAACATATCTAAGTTTTATATATAATTACAAATATATCTATATGTATATATACAAGATGCATATATATATTTATATACATGAATACTTGATGTGTGTTTTCATTGCGGTGCGTGACTGTGTAACTGTGTGTATGTATGCGTATGTGAGTTTTAAAATCTGTGTGTATCGTGTTTCTACGTATATACATATACACGTTAACATGTCTGTTTATCCATCGAACATAACGTCACCTTACCTTAGCGGTTCTGCAAAAGAGACCTATAGAATAAGTCCTGGGGTTGATTTACTCGACTAAAGGCGGTGCTCCAGCATGGCCGCAGTGAAATAACTGAAAGAGTGTAACAAAGCGACAAAGTATATATTACGATAACTACATATTTAGGGGAGATAAATATGAAATATATTCTAGAGTTAATTCCATTACAAATAATAATTTAAATAATGAATATGCAAGGGAACTAACTCAAGAATATAATTTGTAGTTATATCTCTGAAATATGTAGTTAACGGGAGATAAGTGCAGTATGCACTCTAGAGTTATTTCCCTTGCATATTAGTAATATCATTAATAATATCATTAGTAATATATTAGTAATATCATTCAAGTATAATTTGCAAGAGATGTAACTCTACAAGGTATTTTGTATATTTAAGAGGTGACACGTTCACAATTACTCTTTTCCTTGTTTGTGTCAGTTGACTGTGCCCATGCTGGAGCACCGCCTTTTGTCGAGCTAATCGACACCAGGACTTATTCTATAGGTTAAAAAGAGACGACGAGCGATGGCTAGAAGTATATTGAGTTCTTCATAACCAGCTGATCTAGCAAGCGGAGCCTCATATCAGTGAGGTGGTTCGGTGCGCATTGATGCCGTCGAGAGGTAGGCCCCGAAACGGCGCGCATTCTCTCCTGATGACCCCATACACTTGCTAGCTTCCGATATACGGAGCTTTTAACTGGTAGCACTTGCATGTGCAAGTTGTTTGCAAGACATTTGTCCTCTTTGCCGAACCGCAATTTTCGGGAGCGTAAACACCAGCATCAGTTGTGAAGCGGTTTTGGGGACACAGAAACATAAATACATATATATATATTCATATATTCTACGGGCTTCTTTCTATTTCCATGTACCAAACCCACTCAGAAACTTTTGTCTGTCCGAGGGCTATATTAGAAGTCACTTGCCCAAAGTGCCACGTAGTGGGACATAACCAAAGCCATGTGGTTGCTAAGTTTTCATTTCTATGTGTGTGTGTGTGAGTGTGTTTTCATTTCTGTGTGTTTGAGTGTGTAGGTGTGTAACTGTGTTTTCATTTCTGTGTTTGTCCGTGTGTGTGAGTGTTTGTATGTGTAGCTGTGTATTTTCATTTCTATGTGTGTGTGTGTTTGGGCGTATGTGAGTGTGTATTTTTTTCAGTGTTTGTGTGTGGGACTGATTTTATTTATGTGTGTGTGAAAGTGTGTGTGGGTATTTTCATTTCAGTGTGTATGTGAGAGAGTTTTTATTTCTGTGTGTACGTGTGTGTGAGCGACTGAGTGTTTTTATTTGTTTGTGTGGGTGCGACAATTACAGCTACAACAAACATTTTAACCAACTCCAAGATACCCACATTTGCAGATCACTAGCTACTAAATGAAAAGAAGTTCAATTTATTGCACCTTTAGTGACTTCAGATGTTGCTAATATTTTTATCATATGGCGACAATGTATTAATTTCACAAGTGGATAAAAGAAATTCTCATACTGGCGTGGAGGGGGCTGATAGTCTATTTGCGAGTGTTAAGCACCCAATGCCCCCCGTATCTACATAACTGGATCGGCCATGATTGGTCTCATTCGGAGATCTCTCGGATGTGCAATATTTATGACTATAGAAATTAACTTGTTTGTGTAAATATATACCCGTATGAGTGCTTTGCGGTAAGTATATTGCTTACCAAAGACATGGTTTCTGGTTCAGTCCCACTACGTGGCACTAATGTCAAGTGTTCTACTATAGCCTCGGACAGACCAAAGCTTTGTGAGTGGATTTGGTACGCGGAAACAGTAAAGAAGCTTGTCGTATATATGAATATATATATATATATATACACACATGTATGTGTTTGTGTATTTATCTGTCTGCTTTTGTGTCCCCAAAATCGCTTGACAACCGATGCTGGTGTGTTTACGTCACCGTACGTTGGCGATTCGGCAAAAGAAGACCGATAGAATAAATAGTGGGCTTACAAAGAATAAGTCCTGGTATATATATAGCATTAAGAGTGGCCGTGGTATTTAGCTTGCTTTCCAACCACGGGGTTTATGCTCCAGTCCAACTGCGTGGCCCCTTGGGCAAGTGTCTTCTAACATAGCCTCGGGTAGACCGAAGTTACTGAGTAGATTTGGTACACGGAAACAGAAAGTAGCCCGTCGTATATAGATTGGTAGAGATATATAGATATATATATAGAGAGAGATATAGATATATATAGGTAGATGTATATACAGGTATATTTATAGATAAAGATATATATATATATATACATATAGATAGATAGATATATGTATATACATATAGAAATTTAAATATATATGTGTGTACGTTTCTGTGTCCCATTATTCGCTTCACAACCGATTCTGGTGCGTTTACGTCACCGTAATTAGCGGTTCGGCAAAAGAAGACCGATAGAATAAGTAGTGGGCTTATAAAGAATAAGTCCTGGTGTCGATATGCTCTAGAAAAGGCTGTGCTCCAGCATGGGCACAGTCAAATAAATAAAACGAGTAAAAGTGTGTCACGTCTAAATTTAATAATAGTAATAATATAATTAAAACAATAATAAATCTCTGAACGAGATATAAACAGTAACCGCTCGACAACGTAAGGGGTATTAGCCATCTGAATGTGGCTAGCCACTGGGGGGGGGTGTTACTGATGCTTTTAGCCCCAGGCGATCAACGTCACCAGAAGGACTTTAGACACTATCTCAGTGCCCTTGTGTTATTTGCAAAGGGAGGTCATCCTCCCTCGAAGACCCGAGTACTACATACGGACTATAGTTTCAAGGTAATTGCCTCTCGTCAACGCATGGTAAGCACCGGTCTTCGATGAAGGAGTCCCCTTGCAAATAATATATAACGTTTTTCACAGTAACCACTGTCACTGATGTAGAAAAACTGTCTGAAAACAATGAAAAACGTTATATATTATTTGCAAGGGGACTCCTTCATCGAAGACCGGTGCTTGCAATGCGTTGACGAGAGGCAATTACCTTGAAACTATAGTCCGTATATAGTACTCGGGTCTTCGAGGGAGGATGATCTCCCTTTGAAAATAACACAAGGGCACTGAGATAGTGTCTAAAGTCCTTCTGGCGACGTTGATCGCCTGGGGCTAAAAGCATCAGTAACACCCCCACCCCACCCCACCCCCAGTGGCTAACCACATTCAGATGGCTAATACCCCTTACGTTAATAATATAATTGTATGTAAGGAAAGTAACTGTATAAGATAGGTTGTAGTTATATCCCGCTGACTACATATTTAAGGGATATAATTTCAAAATATCTTCTAGAGTTACTTCCCATCCATATTAGTTTATTATTAAATTTGTGTTTGTGTGAATGTTCTTATTTGTGTGTACGTGTGTGTGAGCGACTGTATTTTTATTCGTTTGTGTGTGTGCGACAATTACACCTATAACAAGAGTTACGTCCTTTTATTGATGGTAATACAATTTAATATTAGGAAACGTAATTAGTGTTTCAATAATAATAGGTTCTATGGGATGTATGGAGAGTTGGCTCCCTTACAAATATATAATACTAAAATTAGTTAAAGGAAAGGATTTTACTCATATATCTCGGAAAATTTAAGGGATAGAATGGGAGTTCTTTCCCTAGTAAGAGAACTTGCATTTTTATGTATGATGGTTCGTGCGTGTATGCTCATGTCCCCTTCGAGTGCGAACACACACACATACACATATATTTAAACATATATACGACGGGATTCTTTTAGTTTCCTTCCACCAAATCCAATCACAAGGATTTTTTCGGCCCGGAGCTACAGTAGAAGACAGTTGGACAAGATGCGAGGCAGTGGGAATGAAACTGAAACCATGTGGTTCGTAAGCAAACTACTTACCACATATCCATTCCTGTGTCGATATTCATATATACGACGAGCTTCTTTCAGTTTCCCTCTGCCAACTCCACTGAGAATACTTTGGTTGGCCCGGGGGTATAGTTGAATACACTTGCCGAAGGTGCCACGCTGTTGGATTGAACCCAGTACATTGTTGTTGGTGAGCAAAAATCCACAGACATACGCGCGCGCAAACAGACATAGAAGTGAAAGCACACACACACACACATATTGGCTGACCCACAGACTCATATCATTTCTTCAGAATGTCACGGTTTTAAGATGAATATATTTGAAACATAAATAGCTACGAGTTTGCGTCTTTGCATGTATCTATGTGCATGAGTGCGGAAGTGTGGGTATTTGTGCGTGTGTGAGCACAGTCCACACATACTCAAGGTGGTCTCATCGGCTAATGTGACCGACCGCGAAAGTCTGTTTCACCCATACATGGAAACAGAAAGAAGCTTGTCGTATATATGAAAAAAAATATATATATATACACACACACATATATATGTGTGTGTGTGTATTAATCTGTCTGCTTTTGTGTCCCCCAAATCGCTTGACAACCGATTCTGGTGTGTTTACGTCACCGTAAGTTTGCGATTTGGCAAAAGGAGACCAATAGAATAAATAGTGGGCTTACGAAGAATAAGTCCTGGTGTCGATATGCTCTAGAAAAGGCTGTGCTCCAGCATAGGCACAGTCAAAGGAGTAAAAGTGTATCACGTCTGAATTTAATAATAGTAATAATATACTTTAAATGTAAGGAAAGTAACTGTAGAAGATATGTTGTAGTTATGTCCCGCTAACTACATTTATAAGGGATATAATTTCAAAATATCTTCTAGAGTTACTTTGCTTTATAGTTATTGTTAAATTGTAATATGCAAGGGAAGTAACTCTAGAGATATTTTGTAGTTATCTCCTTTGAAAACGTAGTTGTACTATACACTTTGTCGCTCTGTTACATACAAAGATGAACATTTGTAGTTATTTATGCTTTATATATGTTGACCCTAAAACCGTTAGATTCTGAAGAAATTGTATGTGTGTGCAAGTTAGGGTTAGGGTTTTATGTGTGAGTGTGTAACTGTTTTCATTTCTGTGTGTGGGCGCGTACGTTTGTGTGTGCGTGTGTAGGTGTGTAACTGTTTTCCTTTCTGTGTTTGTCTGCATGTGTGTGTGTGTGAATGTGTAGCTGTGTATTTTCATTTCTATATGAGTGTGTGTGGGTATTTTCATTTCAGTGTTTGTGTGTGAGTGTTTTTATTTCTGTGTCTGTCGTGTGTTTGAGCGACTGCGTGTTTTTTTTCGTTTGTGTGTGTGCGACAATTACAGCTACAACAAACACTTTAAGCATATCTAATATACCCACATTTGCAGATCACTAACTACTAAATGAAAAGAAGTTCAATTTATTGCACCTTTAGCGACGTCAGATATTGCTAATATTTTTATCATATGGCGACAATGTATTAATTTCACAAGTGGATAAAAGAAATTCTCATACTGGCGTGGAGAGGGCTGATATTCTATTTGCGAGTGTTAAGCACCCAATGTCCCCCGTATCTACATTCCTGGATCGGCCATGATTGGTCTCATTCGTAAATCTCTCGGGTGTGGAATATTTATGACTATAGAAGTTAACTTGTTTATAAGGCTACGTTTCTGGCCTCACTTTTGTAGATTTTGGGAAGTCCACAGACGTTATTGGCTTTGCAGTCAAATCTAGTCGAGTAATTTGTCTCATTTTTTGTCAAATCTTGTTGGAAGTGGTGGATAAGAGTAGACAGTTTGGTCATTATCTTCGATTGACTGTAGTTGTTAGGGTTAGATTTTTCAACCGATGCTGGTGTGTTGGAAAGCAAGCTACATACCACAGCCACTCTTACTGTTACATATATATACTACAGTCTTCTTTTAGTTTCCGTAGTTATCTCCCTTAAGTATGTAGTTATCGTAATTTACACTTTTTCGATGTTACACTCTTTCAGTTGTTTCACTGTGGCCATGGTGGAGCACCGCTTCTAATCAAGCAAATCAACCCCATGAATTATTCTTTGTATGCATATTACTTAATGTATAGATCTCTTTTGCAGAACCGATAAGTTACGGGGACGTAATGTTGGTTGTACTGATTTAGTAGGTACTTATTTATTATAAGAACTTCAATTATCATAATAAAGTATGGGCTAGGAAAGATACTAGAAACTTTTTTGATATACCTATGGGGTCTCCTTGTGTGTGTGTGGGACTATTTTTATTTATGAGTGTGTGTGAATGTATGTGTGGGTATTTTCATTTCAGTGTTTGTGTGTGTGAGAGTGTTTTTATTTGTGTGTGCGCGCGTGTTTGCTCGACTGAGTGTTTTTAATTGTTTGTGTGCGTGCGACAATTACTACTACAACAAACACTTTGACCATTTCTAAGATACCCACATTTGAGATCACTAACTACTAAATCAAAATAAGTTCAATTTATTACACCTTTAGTGACTTCAGATATTGCTCATATTTTTCTCATATGGCGACAATGTATTAATTTCATAAGTGGATAAAAGAAATTCTCATACTGGCGTGGAGGGGGCTGATATTCTAACTGCGAGTGCAAAGCACCCAATGCCCTGTTCTATTCTGAATAAATTGTATGTGTGTGCTAGTTAGGGTTAGGGTTTTATGTGTGAGTGAGTAACTGTGGTTTCATTTCTGTGTGTGGGTGCGTATGTTTGTGTGTGACTATTTTCATTTCTGTGTGTGTGTGTGTTTGTGAGTGTGTGAGTGTTTGGATGTGTAACTGTATTTTTCATTTCTATATGTGTGTGTGTGAGTGTTTTATTTTCTGTGTGTTCGAGTGTGTGCGTGTAACTGTTTTCATTTCTGTGTTTGTCCGCGTGTTTGAGTGTAGTATGTAGCTGTGTATTTTCATTTCTGTGTGTGAGTATTTTTTCTAAGTGTTTGTGTGCGTGGGACTGTTTTTATTTGTGTGTGTGTTGGTATTTTCATTTCAGTGTTTGTGTTTGCGTGAATGTTTTTATTTCTGTGTGAGCGTCTGTGTGTTTTTATTCGTTTGTGTGTGTGCGACAATTACAGCTACAACAAACATTATTACTTTATATATTTATAGGGTGTAATGAAATGTAAATGATCAGCATGCTCTTGTCCCCTTTCGCAGGCGTAAAAGGAACACACATACCACAGCCACTCTTACTGTTACATATATATATGACAGTCTTCTTTTAGTTTCCATCTACCAAATCCAATCACAAGGCTTTGGTCGGCCCTGGGCTATTGTAGATTTTTCAACCGATGCTGGTGTGTTTTCCTCCCTGTGTTTTAACGGTTCAGCAAAAAAGAATAAGTTAGAATAAATACTAGGCTTACAAAGAATAAGTTCTGCGGACAATGTGCTCGAATAATGGCGGTGCTCCAGCAGTATATATACAATTTTATATATATATATACACACACACACATACACATACAGATATACCTACACGTATATGTACTATCTAAAACAAAAAAAGAAACTTAATTATATCCGAATGGTAGTACTAGATAATATTATTACTTTATATACTTGTGGGGTGTAATGAAATGTAAATGATTAGGTAGTCAATGCTTATTTGTTAAAGGTTCCAGCAGATTACTTGCATGTGTATGTGTGTCTGTTGGTGTGCGCATGGTCGTGTCTCCTTTCGCAGGCGTAAAGCGAACACACCTATTACAGAAATTACATAAAACGTATTATATGATGTTAGGGAAGTAACTCTAGGAGATATTTTCAGCTATCTCCCTAGTGAACAGGTCATAGACTTTTGTCGCTATTTACTCTTTTACTCTCCTTTACTTGTTTCAGTCATTTGACTGTGGCCATGTTTGAGCACCACCTTCAGCCGAGCATATCGACCCCAGAACTTATTCTTAGTAGGCCTAGTACTTATTCTATCAGTCTCTTTCTGTGAACCTCTAAGTTACGGGGACGTAAACAGACTAGCATTAGTTGTGAAGCGATGTTTGGGAACAAACACACATACACACACACACACACAACACACACACACACACACACATATATATATATATAATATATATATATATATATATATTATATATATATATATATACATGTATACGACTGGATTATTTTAGTTTCCTTCCACCAAATCCAATCACAAGGCTTTATTCGGTCCGGATCTATAGTAGAAGACAATTGCACAAGATGTCAGGCAGTGGGGAAAAAAACAGAAAGAAGCCCTTCGTATATATGTGTATATATATATATATATATATATATATATATATATATATATATATATATATATATATATATATATATATATATATACACACATATGTATGTGTGTGTCTATGTTTCTGTCTGCGTTTGTGTCCTCAAAATCGCTTGACAACCGATTCTGGTGTGTTTACATCACCGTAAGTTAGCGGTTCGGCAAAAGAAGACCGATAGAATAAATAGTGGGCTTACAAAGAATTACAAAGAATAAGTCCTGGTGTCGATTTGCTCTAGAAAAGGCGGTGCTGCAGCATGGTGACAGTCAAATGACTAAAACACGGAAAAGCGAAAAAGTGTATGTGTCACGTCTTTATTATGATACCAAATATCTTCAAGAGTTAATTCCCTTACCTATGATAATTTAATCTTAATAAATATAATATGCAAGTAACCCTTACCCTATCTCTCGTTAACCACATATTTGTGTGAGATAACTACAAAATATTATATAGATATACTTACCTTGTATATTATTATATTATTGTTATTAAATTGTGGTGTATTAGTGGAGGAAATCGACCCCAGGACTTATTCTTTGTATGCGTAGTACTTAATGTATAGGTCTCTTTTGCAGAAACGCTAAGTTACGGGGACGTGAACTCACAAACATCGGATTTCACGTTATGTTCGATGGATAAAGAGGCGTATTAACGTATATATATATATAGTTCTGTATGTGAGTGTCTTAAAATCTGTGTGGGTGTTTGTACTTATATATTTATATATACATATATGTACAACACACACAGAAATAAACACACATACACACACACACACATAAATACACTCAGAAATTAAAACAGTTTTACACGAGCACACATTTAAAGGTATGAACTGGAAACACTCTATTACACATGCGCACGCGCACACAGACAGAAATGAAAGCACAAGCTCACACACTCTTCGGCTGACCTACAAACTCATACTATGTTTTCAGAATGTCGCATTTTTAAGGTCAACATATTTAAAACATAAATAGCTACGAGTTTGCGTCTTTGCATGTATCTATATGCGTGAGTGCGGACGTGTGGCTGTTTGTACGTGTGTGAGCACAGTGCACCCATACCCAAGGTGGTTGCATCTGTAGCTTGCTTTCCAATCACGGGGTTTCTGGTTCAGTCCAACTACGTGGCCCCATGGCCAAGTGTCTTCCAATATAGCCTCGGACGGACCAAAGTTTCTGAGTAGATTTGGTACACGGAAACAGAAAGTAGCCCGTCGTATATAGATTGGTATATATATATAGATAGATAGATAGATAGATAGATAGATAGATAGATAGATAGATAGATAGATAGATAGATAGATAGATAGATAGATAGATATAGAAATAGATAGATATAGATATATAGAGAGAGAGAGATATAAATATATGTATAGAGTGAGACATATATGTATATACATATAGATATTTATATGTATGTTTCTGTGTCCCCAAAACCGCTTGACAAACGATGCTGGTGTTTTTTACACTCCATTAACTTAGCCTTTCGGGAAAAGAAGACCAACAGAATAAATACTAGATTGACGTAGATTAAGTCCTGGTGTTTATTTGCTCTAGAAAAGGCTGTGCTCCAGCATGGGCACAGTGAAATGACTAAACAAGGAAAAGAGTAACAGTGTATGTGTCATGAGTATTATATTATAGAGTTACTTCCTTTCTCTATTACAATTTAATAACAGTCGTATCGTAATTTTATGTAAGGGAAGTAACTCTGGAAGATTTTGTAGTTATCTCCCTTCCTAAGGTTACTTCCCTTGCCTTTCTAAACTTACTTCCATCGTCATAATTTAATAATAGTGATAAAATAATTATATGGATGTGAAGTAACTCTAGAGGATTTTGTAGTTATGTGTCGCGTCTTCCTTTTTAGAGTTACATTATTAAATTGTAATATGCAACTCTAAAAGATATTTTGTAGTTATCTCCCTTTAGTATGTAGTTAGGGTTAGGTTTAGGGACGGACCCTCTTTGATCTCCTTCGGCACCCTCTGTGATCACTTTCGGCACACTCTTTGATTTCTTTCGGCACCCGCTTTGATCTCTTTTGGCACCCTCTTTGATCTCTTTCGGCACCCTCTTTGATCTCTTTCGGGACTCCTCTTTGATCTCTTTCGGCACCCTCTCTGATCTCTTTCGGCACCCTCTTTGATCTCTTTCAGGACCCCCTTTGTTCTCTTACGGGATTCCTCTTTGATCTCTTTCGGCACCCTCTTTGATCTTATTCGGCACCCTATTTGATCTCTTTGGGGACTCCTCTTTGATCTCTTTCGGCACTCTCATCGATATCTTTCGGCACACTCTTCGATCTCTTTCGGTACCCAATTTGATCTCTTTCGGGACTCCTGTTTGATCTCTTTCGGGACACGCTTTGATCTCTTTCGGCACCGTCTTTGATCTCTTTCGGCACCCTCTCTGATCTTTTTCGGCACCCTCTTTGATCTCTTTCAGGACCCCCTTTGCTCTCTTACGGGATTCCTCTTTGATCTCTTTCGGCACCCTCTTTGATCTTATTCGGCACCCTATTTGATCTCTTTAGGGACTCCTCTTTGATCTCTTTCGGCACCCTCTTTGATCTCTTTCGGCACACTCTTCGGCCTCTTTCGGGACTCCTCTTTTATCTCTTTCGGCACCCTCTTTGATGTCTTACGGCACCTTCTTTGATCCCTTTCGGTACCTTCTTTGATGACTTTCGTCACCCGCTTTGATGTCTTTCGGCACCCGCTTTGATCTCTTTCGGCACCCGCTTTGATCTCTTTCGGCACCCTCTTTTATCACTTTCGGGACTCCTCTTTGATCTCTTTCGGCACCCTCTTTTATCTCTTTTGGTACCCTCTTTTATCTCTTTCGGCACCCTCTTTTATCACTTTCGGGACTCCTCTTTGATCTCTTTCGGCACCCTCTTTTATCTCTTTTGGTACCCTGTTTTATCTCTTTCGGCACCCTGTTTTATCTTTTTCGGCACCGTCTTTGATCTCTTTCGGCACCCATATTGATCTCTTTCCTCTCTTGCGGCACCTTTTTTTATCTCTTTCGGGACTTCTCTTTGATGTCTTTCGGCACCTTCTTTGATCTCTTTCGGCACCCTCTTTGATCTCTTTTGGCACCCTCTTTGATCTCTTTCGGCACCCTCTTTTATCTCTTTCGGCACACTCTTTGATCTCTTTCGGCACACTCTTTGATATCTTTGGGCTAGAGTTAGAGTTAGGGGTTAGGGTGGGGTTAGGGGTTATGGTTGGGGTTAAGGGTTAGGGTTGGGTTGGGTTTAGGGTTAGGGTTGGGGTTAGGTTAAATGTTAGCGTTAGGGCTAGGGTTAGTGTTAAGGTTAGGGTTAGATTAGGTTTAGGGTTAGGTTTAGGGCTACGGTTTGGTTTAGGGATAGGGTTAGGGTTAGGTTTCAGGATAGGTTAGGGTTAGGTTTAGGGCTAGGATTAGGGATTGGGTTAGGGTTTAGGTTAGGGTTAGGTTTTGGGTTAGGGTTAGGTTTAGGGTTGGGGTTAATGTAACGGTTAGGGTTAGGGTTAAGGTTAGGGTTAGGGTTATGGATAGGGTTAGCGTTAGGGGTTGGGGTAGAGTTAGATTTAGGGTTAGGGTTAGGGTTTGGTTTAGGGTTATGGCTACAGTTAGGGTTAAGGTTTGGGTTAGAGTTAGGGTTAGGGTTAGGGATACAATTAGGTTTAGGGTTAAGGTTGGGGTTAGGGTTAGGGTTAGGGCTAGGTTTAGGGGTAGGGTTAGGGTTATGGTTAGGATTAGGGTTAGTGTTAGGATTAGGGTTTGGGTTAGGGTTAGGTGTAGGGTTAGTATTATGGTTACAGTTAGGGTTAGGTGTAGGGTTAGGGATAGGGCTAGAACTAGGGCTAGGGCTAGCTTTAGGGGTAGGTTTAGGGCTAGGGTTAGTGTTAGCATTAGGGTTAGGATTTGGATTCCGGTTAGGGTTAGGGTTTGGCTTATGGTTAGGGTTAGGGTTAAGGTTAGGGTTAGTGTTAGGATTAGGGTTAGAGCTAGGGCTAGGGCTAGGGTTTGGGTTAGGTGTAGGGTTAGGATTAGGGTTTGGGTTAGGGTTAGTATTATGGTTATGGTTAGGGTTAGGGATAGGGCTAGAACTAGGGCTAGGGCTAGCTTTAAGGTGAGGGTTAGGGTAGGTTTAGGGCTTGGGTTAGGGTTAGCGCTAGGGTTAGGTTTAGGTTTAGGGTTTGGATTCCGGTGACGGTTAGGTTTAGGGTTAAGGTTGGGGTTAGGGTTAGGGTTTGGCTTATGGTTAGGGTTAGGTGTAGGGTTAAGGTTAGGGTAAGGGTTAGGGTCAGGGTTAGGGTTACGGTTACGTTTAGGGTTATGGTTACGGTTAAGATTCGGGTTAGGGTTAGGGTTGAGGTTGGGGTTAGGGATAGGGCTAGAACTAGGGCTAGGGCTAGATTTAGGGGTAGGTTTAGGGCTAGGGTTAGAGTTAGGGTTAGCATTAGGTTTAGGGTTAGTGTTAGGCTTAGGGTGAGGTTTAGGGTTAGGGTTAGGGTTTGGGATTGGGTTATGGTTAGGGTTAGGTGAAGGGTTAGCGTTAGGGATAGGGCTAGAACTAGGGTTAGGGCTAGATCTAGGGCTACGGCTATAACTAGGGCTAGGGCTGGCTTTAGGGGTAGGGTTAGGGGTAGGTTTAGGGCTAGGGTTAGGGTTAGGAATAGGGTTAGCGTTAGGGTAAGGGTTTAGGGTCAGGGTTAGGTTTAGGGTCAGGGTTAGGGTTAGGGTTTGGTTTAGGGTTACGGTTAGATTTAAGGTTAGGGTTAAGGTTACAATTAGGTTTAGAGTTAGGGTTACAGTTGGGGTTAGGGTTAGGTTTAGGGTTATGGATAGGGTTAGTGTTAGCATTAGGGGTTGGGTTAGAGTTAGGGTTAGGTTTAGGGTTAGGGTTCGGGTTAGGGTTAAGGTGAGTGTTAGGGTTAGGGTTTGGTTTAGGGTTAGGTATAGGGTTAGGTTTAGGGTGAGGGTTAGGGTTTAGGGTTACAATTAGGGTTAGGGTTACGGTTAGGGTTTGGGTTAGGTTTAGGGTTTCGGTTACGGTTAGGGTTAGGGTTAGGGTTATTGTTAGGTTTCGGGTTAGGGTTAGAATTAGGGTTAGGGTTCGGGTTAGGGTTAGGTTTAGGGTTAGTGGTTAGGGTTAGGGTTTGGATTATGGTTAGGGTTAGTGTTAAAATTAGGGTTACGGTAAGGGTTAGGGTTAGGGTTAAATGTTTCATGAAAATGTCTGATTAAAATTCTTGATAAAAATATCTAATGAGAAATGTTCATGAAAATGTCTGTTGAAATTGTTTGATGAAAATGTTTTATTAAAATGTTTGATGAAAATGTCTGATGAAAATGTTTGGTTAAAATGTCTGATGAAAATGTTTGAAGAAAATATCTAATGAAAATGTCTGAGGAAAAAGTTTGATGGAAATATTTGAAGAAAATGTCTGATGAAAATGTTTCCTGAAAATGTTTGATGAAATCGTTTGACTAAATTATTCATGAAAATGTTTCATGAAAATATCTGATGAAAATTCTTGATAAAAATATCTAATGAGAAATGTTCATGAAATTGTCTGAAACTATCTGATGAAAACGTTGGATGAAAATGTGTGATGAAATTATTTGATGAAAACGTTTGATGAAATGTTTCATGAAAATATTTAATGACTGTCTTATGAAAATATTTTATAAACATGTCTGATGAAAATGTTTTGAAAAATGTCTGATGAAAATGTTTGATTAAAATGTTTGATGAAAATATT
Organism: Octopus sinensis; assembly: GCF_006345805.1. Lineage (NCBI taxonomy): Eukaryota > Metazoa > Mollusca > Cephalopoda > Octopoda > Octopodidae > Octopus > Octopus sinensis. Next base: position 99,596,130 of record NC_043001.1, on the reverse strand, counting down.
TGATGAAAAATTGTGATGAAAATGTTTTATGAACATGTCTGATTATAATGTTTGATTAAAATGTCTGATGAACATGTTTGATGAAAATATCTGATGAAGATGTTTGATGAAAACGTTTGATGAAATGTCTGATGAAAATGTTTGATTAAAATGTTTGATGAAAATATTTGATGAAAAATTGTGATGAAAATGTTTTATGAACATGTCTGATTATAATGTTTGATTAAAATGTCTGATGAACATGTTTGATGAAAATATCTGATGAAGATGTTTGATGAAAACGTTTGATGAAATGTTTCATGAAAATGTTTCATGAAAATGTCTGATGGAAATTCTTGATAAAAATATCTGAGAAATGTTCATGAAAATGTCTGATGAAATTGTTTGATGAAAATGTTTGAAATTATATGATGAAAATGTCTGAAAATATTTTGTAAAATTGTCTGATGAAAAAAATTTTTTTAAATGTCTGATGAAAATGTTTGAGGAACATGTTTGATGAAAATGTCTGATGAAAATGTTTGAAGAAAACTTCTGATGAAAATGTTTGATGAAAATATTTGATGAATTGTTTCATGAAATTATATGATGAAAATGTCTGATGAAAATATTTTGTAAAAATGTCTGATGAAAATTTTTCTTGAAAATCTTTGATAAAAATGTTTGAAGAAAATATCTAATGAAAATGTTTGATGAAAATGTTTCCAGAAATCGTTTGATGAAATGTTTCATGAAAATGTCTGATGAAAATATCTAATGAGAAATGTTCTGATGAAAATGTTTTATTGAAATGTTGGATGAAAATGTTTGATGAAATATGTTTGATGAAAGTGTCTGATAAAAATGTTTGGTGAAAATGTTTGAAGAAAATGTCTGATGAATATGTCTGATGAAAATGTCTGATGAATATGTTTGATGAAAATGTCGGATGAAAATGTTTGTTGAAATGTTTCATGAAAATGTCTGATGGAAAATGTTTCATGAAAATGTTTAATGAAATGTTTGATTAAAATGTCTGATGAAAATGTCTGATTAAATGTTTGATGAAAATGTCTGATGAAAATGTCTGTTGAAAATGTTTGAAGAAAATGTTTGATGAAAATATTTGATGAAAACGTTTGATGAAAATTCTTGATAAAAATATCTAATGTTCATGAAAATGTCTCATGAAAATGTTTGATGGAAATGTTTCATGAAAATGTCTGTAAATTTTTGATGGACATGTTTGATGAAAATGTCTGTTTTCAGAATCTCTTTGATGAAAATGTCTGTTTAAAATATCTAATGAAGATGTTTGATTAAAATGTCTGATAAAAATATTTGGTGAAAATACTTGATGAAAATGTTTGATGAAAATGTCTGATGAATGTTTGATGAAAGATATATATATATATATATGCATTCTTATGCCCGCACACACGCACACATCTAAAACTGCCCACTCATACATATTCACACACGTGTACAAATGAATCTATATAATTTCCTCTATTTACATAATATTGAGGTTTCTTTCTTTCTTTTGTTATCTTACCGTTTTTACCAACATATATATATATATGGGGGGGGGTCTGTTTGATCCCCAACACCCCTTGACAACTGGTGATGTGTTTACATCCCTGTAATTTAGTGGTTTGGCAAAAGAGACCAATAGAATCATTATCAGACTTTTAAAAAAGTACTGATGTTGATTCATTCCACAAAAAATTCAAGGCAGTGCCCCAACTTGGCCATAGTAAAAGAGAAAAGATAAAGAATTTTCAGAAAGTTATGAGGAAACAAAATCAGGGATCATAATTGTGCAGTTAAACCATTATTGTTTATAATCTCTCTTTTGGATTAAGTGTTATTGTGTACACAGGCCTTCACCAGTTTCCTCAGATTCCTTGAAATTTATGGTTTGGTCTCCACCTACATAAGGTAGTCAATAGAATATCTGACTTTTAATCTGAGAGCCATGATTTCAAATCTTTCTGTAGATGCACAGATATGTTGAATTTAAAAAGCCTTAGGATTTGAAATGTTGATACTATTGTTGGACATTCATCAAAAATTTATGGAAATTTACCAGAAACTGCTGCTAAGAAAAAACTATTGATCAAAAAAGTAACAGCATTTCTGATCAATAATCAAAATTTAAATAAATATATGAAATAACAAAAATAGATGAAAGCAAGAAAAGGCTATATTGTTATATTTTATTATTATTTTTTTTATCAAAAAGTAATTCTATATATATATATATATAATCTTACATTTAGGGCAACTGTGTCTGTGTGTGTGGCCTTAGCATATTTATGCAAATGTTCATAATCAAATTTCCATTTAACATGACCTGAATTTACGAATGGTGTTTACATCAATTAGGTGTTGGCATTTCTAAATGAGGAAGTACATTGCCCTAACCCAACCCATCTTGCTTGTCTGCACCTATTTGTTTTAAAAGTTTTGCTGGCCACAAGTAGATCCTTAAAAAATTAGGCAGGTGAGTCTCAATTTGTTAAAAATAGAATCTAAATATCGCTAATATCATGCTCTACTATCTACGAAAAAAGTGAAGATCACTTGTGATAACATAGTCCTAGTATAAACTAGTGAGGGCGCGTGGCTTAGTGGTTAGGGCATTCGGCTCATGATCGTAAGGTTGTGAGTTCGATTCCCAGCGACGCCTTGTGTCCTTGAGCAAGACACTTTATTTCACGTTGCTCCAGTCCACTCAGCTGGCAAAAATGAGTTGTACTTGTATTTCAAAGGGTCAGCCTTGTCACTCTCTGTGTCACGCTGATTATCCCCGAGAACTACGTTAAAGGTACACATGTCTGTGGAATGCTCAGCCATTTGCACGTTAATTTCACGAGCAAGCTGTTCCGTTGATCGTATCAGCTGGGACCCTTGTCGTTGTAACCGGTGGAGTCTTTAAGTATAAACTATGTTTGAAAAATTTGAAAAATAACTTGGACACTCTGTCAGTCCTCTCCTTTTCATCATTGTCCTCCATGTCAAAACAGAGGGATTCAAGACGGGCAGTCCCTGGCAACTACTATATGCTGGCGATTTTGCCCTCATAGCTGATTCCAGATCAGAGCTAGATGAAAAATTCCAGGTGTGGAATCAAAACCCAGAATCTAAGCACTTTAAGGTTAATATAGCAATGACTAAGCTCCAAGTAAGCAAGAAAACTGACAGGACCCTACCCCACTCAGGTAGGTGGCCCTGTTTGATTTGTAAGAAAGGTGTAGGCAGCAACTCTATACAGTGTATCTAGTACCTATGGACACACAAAAACTGCAGTGGATTAGTAGGAAGGTTATCAGAGAAGATGGTTTTCATACATGGAAGATGCATAGGATCCATAAAAATTTTAACGACTCAGAAAATTGATCTCTCAAATGCCCTGGTGGCTCACTCGAGGTAGTAGATAACTTCTGCTACCAAGAGGACCAAATAAGTAGTAGGAGAGGCTGCATGGAGTGTGTGATAGCTAGAATAAAAATAGGATGGAGGATATTCAAAAAAACTGTTACCTCTGTTGGCCATGAAAGGCTTCTCTCTCCAGGTGAAAGGAAGACTGTATGATGCATGTATATGGACAACAATTCTACATGATAGTGAGACATGGGCCCTGGATGCAGAGGACATGAGAAAGTGTGGGGATGAGATGAGCCGGAAGGAAATGGCTGTGATGTCAATGGTCAAATAGCTTGACCGGAACAGGAAGAGTGAGAGAAGGAAGACCAGTGGTCAACCTGTTTCACTTTGGGTTCTCACAATGAGCAGTTGTGAGATGAGCAAGCTGATTGGGACGGGCACTAGCAGCTGCTATTGTTAGGTGCACAAGCTAGGCATGAATTTTGGATTGAGTGCAGCTGCACAGCAAAACAACGAGATGGTAGGTGAATTGTTTCTTATTTTCCCTTTGCACAACATGTTATTTTGGCAATCGAGTAAAAGTATATTTCTCCATTGTTATCTCCTTCCACGTGATGGCAGTGAACATAAGGATCAGTAGTGATGCCATTGGACCTTTCTATGGTGACAGAGATGAAGTGGCCTGGATCTGTAAGATCAAAGTAGTGGCCAGGTTACAAGGCATTGATGATGTAGCGGGTCTCATGGCCCTGTACCTGGAGGGAAGGACACTGGCACTGTACCTTGAGATGGACGAGGAAGACCAACTAAGTGTGGTGAAGGTTTCATTTGGCACTGCAGGAGTGTCATGCGCCATGAGTCTGCAACATGAGAGAGAGCAGAGCACCACGAGGGACTGTGTAATGTAAGTGTACATATTTGACAGAGTGCTAGTGTTTGGAAGGGCATCCATCTGTAAAAACCATGCCAAAACTGACCTCGCCTGGGCTGGTGCCATGTAAATAGCAATTAGTCCACTCTGCAGAGTGGTTGGTGTTAGGAAGGGCATCCAGCTGTAAAACAAAAACCATGCCAAAACAGACACTGAAGCCTGGTGCAGTCTTCTGCCTAGCCTGCTCTAGTCAAACTGTTCAACCCATGTCAGCATGGAAAGCAGACATAAAATGATGATGATGAAGATAATGATATATATGATATATATATAGACATATATACATATACATATCATACACACACACACACAATTTGACACACTACACTACTACATTAAACAATTATCTATGTTATGTTTAAATCCAACAATGTCAGTAAGTATATTGAACTATAGACTTTAGCACCATATATTGTTGTTAATTCTGTCACAACATATGTTGGTAGGGACTTACTGGTCTTGAACATTTAAAGCAATTATTTTAAACTCTTGTCAGTGGATCTGAATTCTACTCTCTTATGAATAAGCCAATAAGAGAGCTTCTATTTGATTCCTTGAACTGCTAAAAATAGCAACCACTCTTTATCAAATCACATTTTGGTTGTTTTGAAAGTGGAGAAGACATTGGCTAGTGTGATCCTTGAAATTTTTCTTTTTTATCATCCTTAGAGGGATAATAAGCAAAGCCAAACCTAGTGAGATTTGAACTTGACTGTATGCTTCAATCTGGTCCTCTTTTTCAGTATTTTTTACCAGTTATTTAGGGATAGAAAGGTTGTTCCTGACCTCATGTTTTTCAGACCATTCTCTTCCCTTCTGAATAAGCAATAAAAATAATTTGCTACTCTAATTACAAGGGATCCTCCTCATAGTTGCTCAATCTGTTAGAAATAACAGCCAAATATCCTTCAAAAGACACCCTTCCACCATAAATAAGAATGAACACTTTGGATCATGTAGTTCTAGATGCATTGTCTCTGGAAATTTAAGACAGGATATATTTTCCATTTTTTTTATCCTTAAAAGGATGGCCCTTTTGTTGTTTTTTTTTTGCTTTTTAATCAATTAGTCAAAGAGAGAAAAAAGGTAAAGTTACCTTCTCGAGTCATGCCAACTAATAAGGGCCAATTTTCTGGTTTCCATAGCATATAAATTCCCAACCTGGTCCATCACAGAATTATTCATTTTTGCCGACTGAGTGGATTGGCGCAATGTGAAATGAAGTGTTTTGCTCAAGAACACAACACATTACTTGATCCAAGAATCAAAACCACGCTCTTATGATCATAAGTCCAATGCCCTAACCACTAGACCATGTGCCTCCACCATTAGTCAGGGAGGGAAAGGTTGTCCCTGACTCTTTATTTTTCAGGATTTTTAAGATTGGTGGGAGGGAAAAAAAGGAGTTATTCTCAAACTGGAATCCTAACCTGAATGCTTGTAACATCCAAGATAATGGTGTTAAACAAACAGTGGGTTAAGTCTACAATCCAAGAACTCAGAGCACAAATAGCTGAAACAAGTACTGCATTGAACCTCATCTGATATTCTAATAGTCACAGCAATCAGCCCTGAATTGGTATTGTATTTTATCAACCTCTGAAAGGTTGAATGTCAAAGCAGGATTTGAACCAGAGTACAGAGAGTGCTGGCATAAAAACTGCAAGGTTTTTTTCTCATACTCTATCAATTCTGCTAATTCAATTGCCATACATAAAAAAAAGGCAAAGTAATGGCTGAAACGTCTATGATCATGAATCTGACATCTATAATCTATTAATCTATTATCAGGTCTAACTTGGGACTAAACAATTCTCTGCCATTCTCTAACAAGTGATGGAAAAGGAATTACTGAAAAGATAAGGCTTTAGTAAATGAGTACTATTGAGATCAAGTTTGTTATTGAAAGACTAAGTTGTCCCCAGTCAAATTTGAACTTAGAAATTAAAACTTTTAATATTTCTACTGACTTCAGATAAAATATCTTGTGCTTTTTTTCTAGCTTCACCAAGATGCCTGTCATCCTTCTGAGGAAAAGACAGATAAAATCCATCCATACATCCAACCACACATCCATCTACCCACCATCTGTTAACCTCATACTAGGGATTATCCTCCTACGGACTCAGTTAACTGTGGCTCTGTAAGTTACCTCCAACTGGATTGAATGGCATTTGAGATTTTATCCATTCAATAAATTTTCTTTTGTTGTCAGGTCATAATTTCATATTTGCTGCACTTTAATTCAAACCAGCCCCAAACCATTTACTGGTGAGAGGTTGAGGGTCCAACAAAATTTTAAATATTTTTTAAAAACCTGTCAAATGAGGAAGTGTCTCTCAAAGGGAAGCCAACAACTAACTATACATGAAATGGAGGCAAATACCATAGGTTATCTGCATGTTGAAATACTATTTGAAGATGCATCCAAACTTAAAATACATAATGAATCAAAAGTGGTAATGGGGGAGGGGGTCAAACAGGCTAATAACCAGAAAAGAGGGGCAAAATTAAGTTGCATCTATCACTGTATACCTATGGCCTCTTTGGGTTACAGATTTTGTAAAGAAAAGGATTAGTTTAGCCAATTGAAGAGAATAGGCACCAGATTTTCCTATGAGTTATTTGTGATACAAAATACTTTTTAATCCATTGTTAAAGATTTATTTCAATGAAGTGTATCAAAAGGAAATCGTTCTCCTCTTGATTCACTACATAGAAAGAAAAAAATAAAAGAACTCAAGATTTACTCATATCATCCCCAACCACTAAATATGAGCATGGTTACTCCAAATATTGGATCTCTTCTAGCAAAATCATATTCTTAACATAGCTAGAGCCATATTCCAAAGACTATCTCTTCAACTTAGGGCCAGAAAATATTTCAACCACCAATTGCTGTTGGCACTCCACATGGCTTAAGTGAGGGTTATGATGCTACATATACACACACAGTCATCTTAGACTACATCCAATTACCAACAGACATATCCCATATCTGGACCACAGATATACTGTTTCCTCACTCTGTCTTTTCTGTCACAACCATAACAACCTCTGTTCCTTGGAAAAGGTTCATCTTGTACCTCCTCCATTCAGTCACTTTGACCAACTTGTCTCAACATCACTCATCACCCTTGATGTATCCACCCCCTAATGTAAACCACTATGGTCAGTTCTTCAACTTCAGAACATCAGAACATTGACTTGTGGTAATCTTCTCTTGGCTTATGTCTTTTCTGCAAATATTGATCTGCAACTTTTTGGAAGAAGGAAAGACTCTCTTTGGTCATGAATGACCATGGGGTTGCACCTAGAAAGTTATCCTCCAAAGTACAAGTTCAGGCAAGGTTGTTTATGGAAGACCAGCAGTCACCCATATATACCAGCCTCCTTTCTCCACACCACTGATGTTATCAAAGAGAAAGGCAAAGGCTGACACAGCTTGGCACCAATGACATTGCAACTCACTTATACAGCTCAGTAAATTGGAGCAATGTAAAATATAGTGTCTTCCTCATGAACACATCAGACAGCCTTGAACTCCCTACCTCATGATTGTGAGTCTGACACTCTAACCACTGAGCCATGTGCCTTCACTCAGCATCTGTTTAAACAGCATATTAACATCAAGCTCTCTGTTCTCTAAGGCCTTGAATGACCATTCCTCCTGATCAGCACATAAAAACAAATATCCTGGCAGAGCCTCCACCCTCAATAAGTCATTGACTATGTACCTCCTTCCACTTGTCTCATCATCTCTAATTACTCTTGATGCATCCACTCTGACCCCAGCCCTACTATAAACTACTATGCCCAGTTCTTCAACCCAGGACACCAGAAAACTAGAACTTTGGCACTCTCAAAGCTTCTCCTGGCTCATGCCTTTCCTGCAAGTATTGACTTGTAACTGTTTAAACAGTACATTAACATCAAGCTCACTGTCTTCAAAGGTACTGCAAAGGTCATGAGCATTGACCATTCCTCCATATCAGTAGGTAAAAAAACATACACTTGTAAGTTATTGACTATAAACAAAAATTACTGTTTCAAAGAGTAGATAAAATAAAATAATTCTGAAGTATATAGCAGTGATAGAATAGAATAGTGTCCTATTTCCAAACTAGTTGAGAAAGTTTCTTTCTCAATCATTTAATACTTCTGAAACTGCAATCAAATATCACTCCCAGGAATTTTTTGCACTTTGTAAAAAGAATAATTTGTTAAGAATAAGACTGTCAACATAGCCTTCTATTCACCCTCCTTTCACTCCCCACCACCACATACTGTTCTCTTTTCTTCACTTCATCCGTATAATCTTTCTCAGGCAAAGATGTTAGTTGTAGAAATATACCTCTAACACCTTGTTCAGAGTATTTTTAATACTAAATAGAAATATGCATAGAGATCACACATAAATGTTTGCACATGTGCACATGTGCACGCACACACACACACATGCATACATACATACATACATACATACATATACTGGATTATAATTGCAGCCTTGAACTGGAAGAAAATTTTTTCTGCAGGCATTTGAATTTGTGAAGATTAAGCTTTCAAGAAACAGAAGAAACCACTTTCAATGATTTAGTTTTCATTTGGAATCCAAAACAAATTCTCTCGTATGTCTTTACGTGTGTGTATGAAAAAGAAGTATATACATATATACATACATGTGTGTGTATGTGTGTGTGTGTGTGTGTGTGTGTGTACACAAATGACACAAAAATTTGTACTGCACCGCCAAAGGTATATATGAAAATAAATATGCAAAAAGAAATAAGATATAATATACTATTTCTAAGATATTTTGGATACACATAAACATCACTATAGTTTTAGTATTATTAAGATAAATACATACATACATATATATAGGGTATGTTTTAACGGACGTAAACACACCACCATCGGTTGTCAAGCGATGTTGGGGGGGACAAACACAGACACACAAACATATACACACACACATACATATATATAAACATATATACAACAGGCTTCTTTCAGTTTCCGTCTACCAAATCCACCCACAAGGCTTTGGTTGGCCTGAGGCTATAGTAGAAGACACTTGCCCAAGGTGACATGTAGAGGGAATGAACCCGGAGCCATGTGGGTGGTAAGCAAGCTACTTACCACACAGCCACTACTGCGCCTACTTGATATACCCATACATCTTTCACTTTCTCCTTTCTTTCACTTTAAAACAAAAATAAATAAATAAAATTTTTTTACAGAAATTAATGACTTTAAAATAATTAAAAAAACATTAAAATATTGTCTTTTTAAAGAAAGCTAAAATATAAATACTTACTGTACAAAACAACTAACATTTTTGAAATCACATTCAGTTAAAAATATTTCTGAATTATTAGAATATTGTACACATCAAAAAGTCGACATTTTTTCCTTTCTTAGAGAGTGTGAAGACTGTGTGTGTGTATATATTACAGATAGTGGACATGTGTTTGTGTTGATTGACTCGCCATGACATTCATTATATGTGTGTATTCTGTATGTGTGTATGTGTGTTGACATTATGAGTAAACACAAAAACTATGTTTACTTGTTTTCATTAATAAATAGAGCTCCAAATATCACAAAAATTTGTACTGCACTGCCGAAGCTAAGTATGAAAATAGATATGCAAAAAAAAATTAAGATAAAATATTCTGTTTTTGAAATATTTCAGGTACACACAAACATCCCTATAGTTTTAGTATTATTGAGATAAATACATACATACATACGTACACATATATATATATACATATATATATATATGTGTATGTATGTATATATATATATATATATACAAGCAAAACGCCCCCTGTCCAATGGACAGTGCTGAGTTGTCAAACATTTAAACCAAATTTTCTCAAAACAACTTGTCTGACCATCCCATTTTGTGGCATTATTTCAAGCCAGCTGGCTTTTTTTGCACAAACTGCACATGCACTTTCTCACATATATGTATTATCGATCACAACAGCTGATGTACTTGCATGTTCCTACAGCTTTATCAATCGCATTCTCACCTGGAATCGATTTTTGTAATTTTTTCAAGACTTATACACACCTTGATTCTGTTGGTATCTACATATCAAATTTGAGCACAATTGGATGGAGGATGCCTGAGATCCTAGAAGACACACACACAGAGACAGAACAGATTTTATATAATATATATATATATATATATATATATATATATATGTGTGTGTGTGTGTGTGTGTGTGTGTATGTATATATATCTTCTTTGATACTGATATTGATACATTGATTCATTCTTTAAAAAAAATTTTAATGTTTCGAGCATTGAAGTTTTTCCAAGGAAGGCTCATCAAGCAATCTTCCTTGCTGAAGGCTCATCAAGCAATCTTCCTTGCTGAAATTTCAATGTCAAAGTGAACATCCCTTCTTCAGTTAATTTTCATTGCTTTTAATCATTAAGACACAACAACAACAGCAGCACATGTTAACACTTGGTGTAAAAGATGGATTTCAGCAAATATTCTGCTTGATACCACAGATTTGCTTCTCAGTTGACTGACCTTAACTGGTTGAGTATGTCCCTTAGTGGCTGATATGTGTATCCCTGATCATGAGCAGGAGTAGTGAAGGAACTTCATAGTCATGTGCAGAGAGGAACTCTTGAGGTTTGAATAATTCACCTCTAGAAATATGGGTGTTTCATTCATCATCCTTAAATGACCCTTATTCAAAGACCCTTTGAGTGGGATGGGCTACTTGTCCTGAAGAAATTCAACCTTACCTAGGGATGGGAGGTGTCTGCATTTTGACATTGCAGTACCTTCTGAAAGAAATGACTTCATGAGAGTCAATGAGAAATTAACCAAGTACACAGATCTGGAAATCAATATCAGGAGAAAGTAGAATATGAAACCAAAATAATACTATAATCATTGGTGTACTAAGACTCTTGAAGAAGGAATAGAAAAGTTCACCAACCATTTGCATGACAACATCAACATGTATGTTGTCTAGAAGATTGCACTACTATGGAAATGATTGTCAATCAAAATAGTGCTTCAGGCTTGGTTCATACTTTGGAACAGGATATTACAGAGGATGTCCATACAAAAGGAACAACAACAACAATAAAATATACAGTACCAGACCTCTCATCTGGCTTCCAGATATCCAGAATTTCCAGAAATCTATATATTGCAATATCATGCAATGTATTGTATCCAATACTGAGAAAACAGACCTTGTTTTTGTTGTAATCCTTAATGTTGGATTGTTATAATGCCCACTCTGGTATAGTGGTATATTTGTTAGACCAGTAATGCCATGACCATCTACGACTGTCTAATATGTACTCCCTGTTTATAATGACCAATGCTGCCTTATTTATAACAACTAGCACATACCACTCATCATAAGCTGTGATTACCATATCTTCAAATGGCTTGCAGTGTTTCAGTATTAGTCTGAACAAACCATCTGCATGCCCTAGTTTTTTGATGGTAAATATTCCATTTTGTAGTCATAATTCAATAATGTGGTGCTCCATCACTGTAGTCTATTTGCTGTGTGTTGGTATTGCATTTTTAGAACTGTACCGTAAATCCTCGACTTTAATCCGCATTTTTTTCCAAAAATTTAAAGGTCAAAATCCCTAGTGCGTACTATATATGAGGTTAAAAATGAAAAATATTTTCTAAGCAATGTCCGAGTCTCTATTTGCTGTCCGGCAATGTTTATTCAGATGCATTTTGTGATGTTGGGTATGAAAATACCTTAAGCTAAGCCGGAAAGCAATGAAGTCATAAAAGAATCATCCATAACTTGCAGGAAGCAACATTTATTAAAATAAAAGTATTCAGAACACAGAACAACATGTAACAAAAACAATTTGCAAATATATTTACATTCCCATATAACAGTTAAGAACATCAGCATTATTGTATTACACATGTGCGGAAATATTTGTTCGATTAAGTACTGCTGGCTTAATTACGCATGAATTGTGCTTAATAATCTAGCGCTAAGTAGTTCATCCTGCCGTTTGTATTGGCAGTTTGCATCATCACCATGGCAAACAATAGATACTTAATTAAATACCAGTATTAAATGTTTGAGCTACTGTGGGTCTTTACTAGGGTTTTTTATAAGCGGGACTTAAACCTGTACATTAATCTCCAATAAAACATTTTATGCGACAGAATACTTAATGCTCCACCATGGGTTAGCAACCATTATCTCGGCCTATGCCCCTCAGCCAGGGCTACCCAATGGACAGAAAGACCGATTCTATGACACCTTCTTGCAGACTACCGTGTTGACAAATGACAGGGACCTTCTCTTTGTGGCTGGTGACTTCAATGGACATGCTGGACAACATGTCGGGGGCTTCCATGGCATACATGGAGGTTACGGTTTGGGCTCTTGCAATGAAGAGGGAACCAGGCTGCTGGAGTTCTGTGACGCAAATGATCTTATGGTTTGCAATACTAACTTCAGAAAACCTGCCACTCGGGCAGACACACTAGTCAGATTGACTACATCCTCACCAGAAAAAGGAAAAGATGGCTGCTTATAAATGCCAAAACCTTCCCAGGCGAAGAATGTACCCCTCAATATAGACTGGTACCCCACAATATAGACTTCTGGGTAAGGGCTAAATGGATGCCCAGAAGACGACCAGCAAGGAGAAGAAGAGTCTGGAGACTTAAAGATCCCGCATATGGACAGAGATTTAGAGACATATTACTCAAAGCCTTTGACGAAATAGAAGGGGATATAGCTTCACATGGTACAGAAGACAACTGGAGGTTCCTACGGGACAACCTGCTGACAGCCACTGACCAGATCTGTGGATGGAGCAAAGTCCCCTCTCGACCCAAAATAACGTGGTGGAGGAACAATGTTGTTGACAGGGCTATTAGACAAAAGAAACAGGCTTGGAAGGACTGGTAGAACAGTGGTAGCAGGGAAGTATATCAGACTGCCAGAAGGGAAGCTAGGAGGCAGGTTTATTTAGCCAGAGGGGAAGTAGATAAGAAAAAATTTGCCAATGTTCTGCACCATGAGGATGAAAGACTTGAGGTATTTCGTGTTGCAAGACAGTGTGTGAGAGAGAATCGTGATGTGGTAGGAGAGAAATTTGTTCGCATGGATGATGGTTCACTTGCGCTAAATGAGGATGCAAAGAGAGAGGTTTGGAGAAGCCACTATGAAAGGTTGCTGAATAAAGAAAATGAATGGGAGAAAGAGAGTCTGCTGAATGTCGACCCAACAGAGGGACCAGCTATCCGAGTTGACAGTACCTTGGTAGATAAGGCAATTAGAAGTATGAAGACAGGGAAAGCCCCAGGCCCATCAGGAATTACTGCAGAGATGCTCAAAATATCTGGCAGTGTCGGCTATAGCCAAGTCACCCGTATAGTTAACCAGGTAATACATGGAGTCATACCCAATGACTGGTGTAGCAGCATAATAGTCAACTGCTACAAAGGTAAAGGTGATGCTTTAGATACAAATAATTACAGAGGTATCAAGCTGTTGGGTCAGGTAATGAAGGTTACGGAGAGGGTGATAGCCCAACTAGTTAGGGAGAGAGTCAGCTTGGATGAGATGTAGTTTGGTTTTGTGTCAGGGAAAAGCACCACTGATACCATATTTCTGGTAAGCCAGCTGCAGGAGAAATACCTAGCCAAAGATAAGCCCCTGTACCTGGCTTTTGTTGACATGGAGAAAGCCTTTGACAGGGTCCCCCGATCCCTTATCTGGTGGTCAATGAGGAAACTAGGGATAGATGAATGGTTAGTGAGAGCTGTGCAAGCCATGTACAAGGACGCTGTTAGTAAGGTGAGGGTTGGCAACGAGTACAGTGAAGAATTCAGGGTAGTGGTAGGGGTCCACCAAGGTTCATTCCTCAGCCCCCTCCTATTTATCATAGTCCTCCAGGCAGTAATGGAGGAATTCAAGACAGGATGCCCCTGGGAGCTCCTCTATATGCTGATGACCTTGCTCTAATTGCTGAGTCACTATCAGAACCAGAGGCGACGTTTCAGGTGTGGAAACAAGGATTAGAATCGAAGGGCCTTAGAGTCAACCTAGCTAAAACCAAAGTCCTAGTCAGTAGGAAGGCAGGCAAACCACAAATCCCTTCAGGTAGATGGCCCTGTTCGATCTGTAGTAGAGGTGTAGGTAGAAACTCTATAAGATGTACCCAGTGTAAGGTATGGAAACATAAGAGGTGCAGTAATATCAAAGGCAGGCTAATGGGGAAGATAGTTTTTTGTATGTGGCAGATGCTTGGGAGCAATAAGCACTGGCAATGTGCAGAGAACAACTTCCGCCACATTCCAGGGAGGAAAACTAGAAGTAGTTGATAGCTTCCATTACCTAGGTAACCAAGTCAGTAGCGGGGGAGGGTACGCTGAAAGTGTAGCTGCTAGAATAAGAATAGCTTGGGCAAAGTTCAGAAAGCTCTTACCTCTGCTGGTGACAAAGGGCCTCTTGCTCAAAGTGAAAGGTAGACTGTATGACACATGTGTACAAACAGCCATGCTACATGGCAGTGAAACATGGGCTGTGACTGCTGAGGACATGCGTAAGCTCGCAATGAATGAAGCCAGTATGATCCGATGGATGTGTAATGTCAGTGCGCATACTTGACAGAGCGTAAGTACCTTGAGAGAAATGTTGGACCTAAGAAGCATCAGATGTGGTGTGCAAGAGAGACAACTGCGCTGGTATGGTCATGTGGCGAGAATGGATGAGGACAGCTGTGTGAAAAAGTGTCACACCCTAGCAGTTAAGGGAACCTGTGGAAGAGGTAGACCCAGGAAGACCTGAGTTGAAGTGGTGAAGCACGACCTTCAAACTTTGGGCCTCACCAAGGAAATGACTAGTGACTGAGACCTTTGGAAATATGCCATGCGTGAGAAGACCTGACAAGCCAAATGATACCATAATCTTGTGACCTATGCTGGGGGCGTTACCAGCCCACTTATGCATACCTTTTCCTTCTTTGGACATCAAAACTCTGCTTGCGAAGACCTGTTGAGGCAAGTGAAATCAAAAATCAAAATCAAAATCAAATTCGATGACTGGCGTCCGTGCTAGCGGGGTGCAAAGAGCACCATACGAGTGTGATTATTGACAGAGTGGCTAACTGGCTTCCATGCCAGTGGCACTTAAAAGGCACCAATCAGGCCTGGTCGTTACCAGCGTTGCCTTACTGGCACTCGAGCGCCGTGCTAGTAGGGTATTAAGAGCACCATCAGATCGTGATCGTTGCCGGAGCGGCTATCTGGCCTCCGTGCCTGTGGCATGTAAAAGACACCATTCGAGAAACTCTGCCAGATCAAGACTGAAGCCCGGTGCAGCCATCTGGTATGCCAGCCCTCAGTCATTCGTCCAACCCATGCTAGCATGGAAAGCAGACGTTAAACAATGATGATGATGATGTTAGATAATCAACATAGTGTTCAATATTATAGAATTTTCAAAAAAAAAAGGTCAAAGATAATAAAACATGCTGCCTTTCTTACAATATGGACTATGGACTCTGGCTTGCAGTTAACATAGCTATCCTCAGCTCTCAGTTGTTTAAAATAGACATGAGACAAAATAGCAAAATTACAAATATAACAAGAGAATGGTATTCCATTCAAATATTTTCAGAGTAAGTGCTGGTCTCTGACCAAAGTGTCAAATATTTCTTCCTCTTACTGAAAACTAACAAATCTCAAATTTTATTTTTATTTCAGTTATGCTGGATGGTTGCGCTCTCTCTCTCTCTCTCTCCCCCTCAATTTCTTTCTCACTCTCTCTTTCTCCCTCTTCCCCCCTCTCTCTCTCTCTCTCTCACACACACATGTTGTGTGTGGGTGGGTGATAGCCTATTTTTGTTTGACAATGTTCAAACTATTGCTTCAGTATCATTCACCATCGTCGTCGTCGTCATCATCATCATCATCATCATCGTCACCATTTTCCATCCACTTATCATGGTTGTGCATTGGATGAGTCAGTTCTTATTTAGAGTTGCTGACTTCTGAGACATGTCAGAGGGCCACATCTTACTCACACATTCTATTTTGGGCATGGTTTCTATGACTGGATGCCCTTCTAAACACCAACCTTTTTACAGAATATTTGGGGGGAATTTTATTGTGATACCAACACAAGACAAATCATCATTTCTTCGGCAACACTAAATGCTTCTTTCAACCCCATTCATTTGCCAAGTACTTTACAGAATGTATTAAGCATACAGTAATGCCTTGATATATGAGTTAATTTGTTCCCAGAGACTGCTTGCAAAGTAAAAGCTTGTGAAGCAGAGCAATAATTTCCCATAGTAGTAATGTTATTAAATCATAATTTGTTCCCAGAAAAATATTTCACCTATAAAATTTATAATACACATAGATAAATGGCAATAAAACAACAGTAGAATGTAATGAATATTTTATGTAAAGATCATTTAAAATAAAAACAAATTATTATTATAATCGTTTTCTGAATCACCTTCACTCACATTAGACTCACTTGTAGATGTGATCACTGATTCACAAGCAGTGGTAGACGGACTTGTAGATTTCTTTTTAAAAAACAGATCTAAAGTTGTTTGCTTAGAAGGAATATTTTTTCACTTCTGTAAATCTCTCAGTAACACGTAGAAGCATTTGTTAAGGTAGTAGGAACTTTTGTACTTTGTTCAAAATTTGGACCTTGTGCTCGAAAAATAAAACTCATAAACTTGGGGTCTCATAAAGTGAGTCCTCATAAAATGAGATATTACAGTATTTTTATTGTAGCACCAGTACTTGTGAGAGTGATGCAAAAAGGTGAATGGAAGAGACAGCAACAACAAATGAAAATTAAAGATGAATGGAGTAAGAGTATGATGGAAGAAACAGAATGATTGGTATGAGAGTAGTAGAAGGAGAGTAATAGAAGAGCACCAGTGATGCAGTTACAAGTTTGCTGAGGAGAGAAAAGGGAGAAAAGAATGAGGGGTGAGGGGCAAGGGCAAGGGGTGGGAGCGAGGGGTTTAGGGAGTAACAGGGGCAAGAAAGAGAGAGAGAAGGGAGGGGGAGAGAGGGAAGGAAACAGTAATAGGTAATGTCAATAAAAGGTGGCCCAGGGTATTGATAGGTAGCACAGAAAGAGCGATAATAGGATATAACAAACAAAAATAGATTCAATGCAATCCCTCAAACATATACCTTGTGATGAGTTTCAAAGACAGAGTGACAGGGATGGTAGTAGAGAGGATTGAAAATGGGTACATCCAGTGTAATCTTCATAACATAGGCAGTATGGTGAAAGCTTGAGTAGAGAGAGAGTATCAGAAATTGGAAAGAGTCAGACAGATCCAATATTATTCTTACTTACATAGGTAGCATGGTACAGTGAATGTTAGTCAAGCAAGAAATTTAAAACTCAGTTTTAACAAAGTGAATTTGAAACATGACAGGAATTTCTAAGTTTTATAGGAAGAGCAGGACTTTAATTGATCTGTAGCGATTCCAAGATAAATCACAGTAATAACTATGTAAAAGTTTTTGTAGCAAACACCTAAAATTGATATTTTAGCTTTGATTTCAATAATCAAATTTAAACCATAACTTTCAATTTTTCTTTGCTATCCTCTTAATAGTAACATGTATGAAACAGAATTTTCTTAGAACAAGCATTCTGAAATTTGATAATAAAAGTCTAATTTAATAGAAATAATTTAATAGAAATATATGGATTGTGTACTTTTTGACACACCCCTAAAATATTAGGGTCATCACAGCCAGAATGCTTTTTATTGTAGGCCTGTTTGTAGGATTGATCTGTGGGATGGGGGTGTAAATAATGGCCATGAGGGCAGCAGCATTGTTAGCAATGGCAACTGCAAAGACAATAATGATGGTGATGGTGATGGCAACAATGATGACAACAACAAAAAGGAATATCTAATTCTTTTATTGTTTATTAGATATGGGTTTTGTTGTTTATTGAATATGGTTCAAAACTGGTCAAGCCAAATGAGACCATAGCCTGTGGCCCATTCCAGGAGTGTAACCAGCCCGCTTATGCATACCTTTTCCTTCCTTGGACACTAAACTCTGCTTGCGAAGACCTGTTGAGGCAAGTGAAATCAAAATCAAAATCAAAATCACATTCGATGACTGGCATCCGTACTAGCAGGGTGCGAAGAGCACCATATGAGCGTGATCGTTGACAGAGCGGCTAACCGGCTTCTGTGCCAGTGGCACATAAAAGGCACCATTCGAGTGTGATCATTACCAGCGTCGCCTTACTGGCACTTGTGTCCATGCTAGTAGGGTGCCATGAGCACCATCCGAGCGAGATCGTCGCCAGAGCAGCCAACTGGCTTCCGTGCCAGTTCCACATTTGAGCGTGATCATTACCAACATCGCCTTACTGGCACCTGTGCTGGTGGCACATGTGAAAAGATTTGAGCGAGGTCGTTGCCAGTATGGCCTGACTGGCCCCTGTGCTGGTGGCACATAAAAAGCACCCACTACACTCTCAGAGTGGTTGACGTGTGTGTGTGTGTATGTTTGTGTATCTGTATTTGTCCCCCCCAACATCGCTTGACAGCTGATGCTGGTGTGTTTACATCCCCGTAACTTAGCAATTCAGCAAAAGAGACCGATCGAATAAGTACTAGGCTTACAAAGAATAAGTCCTGGGATCGATTTGCTCGACTAAAGGTGGGGCTCCAGCATGGCCACAGTCAAATGACTGAAACAAGTAAAATAGAAAAGATATATACACACACACACAAAAATATTATATGACAGGTTTCCCTACAGTTTTTGTCCACCAATTACAAATTTCATTTTCAAAGCATTGATTTACCATGATGTACACATAGTGTATCATCATCATCATCATCATCATCATCATTTAATGTTTGTTTTCCATGCTGGCATGGGTTGTACAGTTTGACAAGCTGACCAGCTGAAAGGCTATTCAGGCTCTGTGTCTGTTTTGGCTTGGTTTCTATGGCTGGATGTCCTTCCTAATGCCAATCACTTTACAGAGTGTACTGCATGCTTTTCACAGCACCAGTATGGGTGCTTTTTACATGGCACCAGCGCTAATGAGCTCAGAAGATTAAGTGATGCTCAGCTGGAGATGGTTGCTGGGGATGATTCTGTATGCAAGGCAACCAAGGGCAACCATGCTTCTACTTAGCTTGAAATGTCTTTTCAAGTGCTGCAAACTGCCAGGAGTCTCAGTCCCCTGTCATCTCCTCTGTGAGTCCCAATGTTTGTAGATTCTTTCTCACCACTTCGTCCCACATCTTCTTGGATCTACCCCTTCCACATGTTCCCTCTATGGTTAGAGATCAGCACCTCTTGATGCAACTGTCCTCATTCATATGCATTACATGGCCATACCAGCACAGTCTTCTCTCTTGCACATGACATCTGATGCTAGTATACCCAGTTTTTCTCTCAAATCACTTACACTCTGTCATAAATGCACTCTGACATACACACATGTAGGTATGTATGCAAGTATGTAGATGTGTGTGTGTGTGTGTGCACACGCGCGCATGTACATGTATGTGTGTAAATATGACAACTTACTGAGGGCCACAGACCAAACTTGTGGCTGGTGCAAAGTCTCAACCAAATCTAGGGTGATATGGTGGTGGAACAAACAGTAAAGGAGACAAGGCCTTAAGAGTAAAGAAACAAGCCTAGAAGGATTGGAAGATTAGGGTCACAGAGAACAGGTAGCTAGAAGGGAAGATAGGTGAAATGTATATTTAGCTAGAAGAGAAGCAGAAAGGAAAGAGGTTGCCAATGTTCCATGGTTTGATGATCAGAAAAATGAGATGTTCCAGACTGCTGGACAGTGTGTCAGAGAAAATCATGACATTGTAAGAGAGAAGTGTGTTTGGATGGATGATGGTACACATGCACTTAGTGATTCCACAAAGAAAGAGGTATGGAAATGCCCCAATGAAAGGCTGCTAAATGTGGAAAATGCGTGGAAGGAGAATCCTCCTAATGTGGACTCAACAGAGGGACCAGCTATCCGAGTTGATAGCAGCATGGTAGATAAAGCAATTAAGAATATGAAGACAGGGAAAACCCCTGGCCCATCAGGAATTACCACTCAGATGAGTAAAATATCTGGTGGAGTGGAATATGGTCAGAAAGGGGTCATACCCAACAGCTAGTAACATGGTTAACTGCTACAAAGATAAAGGTGATGCCTTTGACAAACATGATTACAGAGGTATCCAATTACTGGACCAGGTTATAGAAGTTGCAGAAAGGACCATAGCTCTTCTAATTAGGAAGTGAGTAAACCTAGATCAGATGCAGTTTGATTTTGTGTCAGGGAAAGCAGTATTGATGTTATCTTTCAAGTAAGGCAATAGCAGGAGAAGCATTTAGCCAAAAGTAAACCACTGTACTTGGCTTTTGTTAACATAAGGAAAGCCTTTGACAGGGTCTCTCACTCCCTTATCTGGTGGTTACTGTGGAAGCTTGGAGTAGATGAGTTGTTGGTGTCCAAGTCCTGTATTCAGATGCTGTCAGTAAGGTGAACGTCACCAATGAGTATAGCAATGAATTTGTGTGCTGATGGGGGCTCACCAAGAATTAGCTCTCAGCTCCCTCTTGTTTATCATAGTCCTCCAGGTCATAACAGACAAATTGAAAACTAGTTGCCCTTGGACGAATTGAAAACTGGTTGCCCTCTACACGAATGAATCTCTTATAGCTGAATCTCTGCTAGAATTAGAGAAGAAATTTCAGGTATGGAAGCAAGGCCTGGAATTGAGTTAATTTAGCAAAGACCAAAATATGAGTAAGCAGGAAAGCAGGCAAATTACTAATCCCTTCATGGAAATGGTCTTGCTTGAATGTAGAAGAGGTGCAGGCAGCATTTCCATATAGTGTACCCAGTGCACACAAGAGGTGCAGCAGAATCACAGGAAGGTTAACAAAGAAAATAGTCTTTGAGTGTGGCAGGTGAGCAGAAACAATGAACACTAACAGTGTGCAGGAAACAGACTGCCTCAAATATCTAGGAGTAATCCTATAGGTAGTTGACAGTGTCCGTTTCCTAGGTAACAAAATTAGCAGTAGAGGTGGTTGCTCTAAAAGCATAGTTGCTAGTATAATAAGTGCAGAGAGCTATTACCTTTGTTAGTAATAAATGGCCTTTTCCTCTGAGTGAAAGGCAAATTGCATGAAGCTTGTGAATGGACAGCTATGCTACATTGCAGTGAAGCATGGGCTGTGATGGCAAAGGACATGTGAAAGAAGGCTTCAAAGAAATGAAGCATGCTCTGCTGATTGTGCAATGCTAGTGTGCATGTATGACTAAGTGTAAATGTCCCAAGAGAAAAACTGGGTATAAAAAGGTATTAGTTGTAGTGTGCAGGAAAGCAGACTAAGCTGGTACAATCATACAATGTATATGGATGAAGACAGCTGCATAAAGAAGCGCTGATCTCTAAATGTGGAAAGAATGTCTGGAAGAGTGTGACCAAGGGAGATGTAAAATGAAGCGGTAAGAAATAATCTTCAGACACTGAGCCTCATATAGGAGATGACAAAGGACTGAGATAGCTGGTGATTTTCTGTGATTAAAAATACCTGTTCAGCTAACTGAAATTAAGGCTATTAAGGTATGTCTTTTATGTCCATGACCCTCCTTCCTCCACACAATCACCACCACCCCCAACAAACCTCTCCCATCTAAGCTCCCCTCCTGCTGCATTCCACTCTACTCTCCCTCACATACCTACCTACACGCAATATGTCCCCACCGATTCTCTTCCCCACAACATACCTTCCCAGTACCCCTTCTCTCTACCTGTGCCCACACACACTTCATCTCCCTCTTCACCTATTTCTTTCTTTTCTCAATCTTGAGAACTCACCGACTCACCTGATCCCACTCACTACCTCATCCCATCCTCATCACATCTTCACCATCTCCTCTCTTTCATCTCTCACTCTCCACTTCTTTCTCACCTGAAGCAGCCTTGTTTCTCCTTGTATGCAAGGACCCTCTTTTTCTGTCCTCCAATACCACAGTATCCCTCAGTTAAGGGGTATTGCCTTGCAAGTTACTTGGTAATCTCACTGCTGCTGGTGGCATGTAAAAAGTACACATATAGTGGTTGGCCTAGGAATGGCATCCAGCCATAGAAACCATGCCAAAACAGAAAACAAGGTTTGGTGTGACTTGGGATATATATATAACTCATTTCTAACTGCATATTACCTCAATACATCTGACTAATATAGGCAGAATGAGATACTTTTATCTATAGGCTGAAACAGCTGTATGGACCATTTTATGTGTATTATTCTTATGGTATATTGTTTTGTTTGATTTGGATGTTCCTATTTATATAGTTAATAAATAATATGAAATGGTAATATCTGTAAGTTGAAGATTGAAAAGAATTTGTTCCTCCATTTTCTTATTTGTATTATATATATATACACACACACATACATACATACATATATATATATATACAAGCAATATCAATGAATGACAGAAAAAGTATGCAATACCATAGTAACCAAGAGAATAGCATGATTTTCATGCAAAAGACCTGTCAGTAGTTGCCAATGTTGGTTTCATTCACTAAATTATAACAAACACACACACACAATAACACATACACACACATACTCACTCACGCATACATGCAAAATTAATGTAGAAATATTAAATATATATACGTATATACACATACACATGCATCTCTATCTCTTCGTGCATATCATACAGAGAGCCAGGCAAACAGACCTAACATAACTCATCATCAATTCTTATTTATTCATATATGTATATTTATGCTGGACTATTTCTTTTGTGTATGTGTGTGTGTTTACTTATACATACATATAATTATATGCCTGTGTGTATGTGTGAATGCATAACAGTGTCTTTATTCATATATATATATATATATATATATATATATATATATATATGTTTGTGCCATTAATATATGCTGGTTTATTCAATAATGCTGATATCATATTAAAACTTCTACACATTTAGCAACAAGCAAAACTAACAATATATCATTTGTTTCACTTACAGAACAATGCCTAGAACCATGGGATTATGCATTGTATAACTCCTTGTCTTTCTATATATATACCCATATCTATTGATTCTTTCCCTTCTCTTCCATTTTCTCTTTACCTTCTTCTTCTTCTTCTCCTCCTCTCACTCTATTGCTGTTATCTCTGGATATGACTGTATCCAGAAAATTTCTCTTTGTTGTTGCTGTTGATGTTCTTGTTTGTTGTTGATATGATTACTGTCGTTGTTCTTGTTACTGTTGTTATCAAGTGTATGCATTACAGCATTTAGTTTCAGCCCTCCATATGTTCACTTTTATACATTGATGTGTGTATGTGAGTATTTATTTTCTGTGGTAGACTAAAAAAAATAAAATCTGTAAACTTGGGAAGCTTAAGAGAACATTTTAAAATCTAGTCATAGCAGATCCCCATTAAAATTCACATATACCTACTATCTCTCTCTTTCTGTACACACACACACACATCAACTTAGAATCATAGATAATGTTATGAATCTGTTATAGTCGTTAAAATTAGTGGGTTCCAAATCCTTTAACTTTTTGGTTGCTGCTAGTTATCAGCCAATATATATACAGAGAGAGAGAGAGATACTCATATGCTGTGTATTTTTATCCAATTTGTTTTTCACTTTGATGGTCCTATGCATTTTTGTAGGACCAATTCCAAATGAAGGGTAGTAAATCCTACCTGGATACATGGATACAACAAATGGATCTATAAAAGCCAAGAGATAGGCTTGTAAAGGATGAAAAAAAAAGAGAGTGGGTGGTAAGAATGGTACCATGTAGTTATACATCAGATAAACCTAGCTAAGAGAAAAGCTGCAAGTAAAAGTTTTGCCAATATCCTACATCTTGAAGATCAGAGCTGTGCTATGTCATAGATTGTGTGACAATCTGACAGTAAACAGATTGGGACAGTGCATCAAGTTGACAGGTCAAGTTTCCAAATAATTAGGAAAAGAATTAGCTAAGATGAGCTGTTGGGATTGTGCCAGATCAGAGACCAACCATGTCCCATTCTTAGTAAGACAATTGCAGAGGTTGTTAGTTAATAGCAAACCACTATAATTGGCATTCAGTGATTGAGAGAAGGACATTGTCAAAGTCTCAGGTCATTAAGAATGAAATGTCTGATTTTCTTATGCACCAAGTTTGACAGTCATTAACACTAAAATTTTATCCTGACAATTCATTGCTTTACAACACTGAAGAGTTATATCATCACTTTTCGAAATGCAATTCAGTGTGTCTGATTACATTGTGAGTTTTCTCTTGTAAATCAATTTTTGTGAACACGTGGATAGATAAAAAATTCATGTTGTTTATGAATATGAGTTCCATCAGGAAACCAATGCATCCCAGACAGCTCAAAACATCAACAGGTATTTAATGGAGATGTGACGAATAAGTGCACTATATGTTGATGGTTTGAGAAGTTCTGGTCTGGTGACTATACTTTTGAAAATCAGCCCCGTGGTAGACCTGAGACCAAGATGGATAATGATGAGCTGGAAACAGTAGTGGAAGCAGATACATCTCAAACTATGTGTGAGTTAGTAGCAAGGTTGGATGTTTTGATTCTAACTGTATTGGACCATCTGAAACAAATTGGCAAAGTAAAGAAGCTGGACAAGTAGGTACCACACAAACTGAATGAACATCAAATGACATGTCATCTTGAAATTTGCTGTTCTTTGCTGTTACAGCATAAAAGCGAATGATTTTTGCATCATATTGTTATGTGTGATGAAAAATGGATACTTTTCAACAATAGCAAGCATTCTGTATGATGGTTGGATAGAGACAAAGTACAAAAACACAATCCAAAAAAGAATATTCACCAAAAAAAGCTTCATGAGACTTCGTAAGTCAATTACAGAGGATGTATACATCAACTAACTAGATGAAATGATGAGTGAAATTGCAATTAAACAACTGAGATTGGTCAAAAGAGACAGGCCAATTATCTTGCAAGACAATGCTCGGCCACATGCTGCACAAAGAATGCTACTCAAGTTACAGGAACTGAACTTGGAAGAATTTGATCACCCACCATATTCACCAGACCTTGCACCAACTGATTATCTTGTTTTCCAGGCATTAGACAACTTTCACAAGGAAAAAACTTCAAATCTGAAGAAAGCAAAAAAACAGCCCTTTGTGATTTCATCACTTCTTCGCTGCCAGCATAAATAAGCTACTGATAAAAATTGAAAAATTGTGTTGATAATTTAGGTGCATGCTTTGATTAACTGCATTGCTTTTTGCTGAGATAAAGTAAAATAAACTTTCAGTTCGAAATCGAAAATTTCATTGATCTGATTACCATTCAAAACCCATTTTGGAAAGACTTCTAAATGGAATTCTATGTGGGTGTATCAGGAATACATATATCCCAGCCTTCAAATGACTTTACCTGGGACTTTGAAATTTGGGTATTATTAATATATATATCCAAGGCGTACCATTA
>NC_043001.1:99545243-99565243 GCF_006345805.1 Octopus sinensis | reverse complement strand
ACAATACATAACTCTGCAAGTAGCCAACACATGGAATATAGAAGACAACCATCAACCCATAAGTCCAAACACCAAAGATGGATAAATTCAAAGGAAAAAAGACATGAAAGACAAACAGCATACAGAAAACCACCAACCCGTAATAACATGTACCCTTGATGGATGAGTACATGGGAATAAAGATGATCGGCCACTCCACGTCGTTCCTGATCTTGACACACAGTCTCCACAACAGTTCTATCCCAATATTTCCCATCTTGGTATGGTACAGTGCCTGCCTCACTTCTTTGAGTGGTTCCAGTTCTCTGTCTTCGGCTACAGTGAGTGGAGCAGGGAGATCTTCCTGCCTCCTTCTGTATAAATCGGTGCTGTATTCCCTCCACATAGCTTTGATGCTCTCTTCCTGTCAGGATGTTACCTTCTTAATCGTTGACGACGTCACTACATGGAATCCACTTCCTCTTTCTACTCAATTCCTTCACCAAACGAAGAACAGACTTGATGTCACCATTCTATGACGCATCTTCCACCTCCAGACATATTTGGTCCAGATGGTTCCTCTTGTCCTCTAGTGCCTGTCTGTTGTACTGCTTGTCAAGTTCTCTCCATTCCTAATGGTTTCCACTTGCTTTTGCTTTCCTCCTTCTTCTTGCAATGTCTAGTGTGTTGTCTGATAGCCATGGCCTCTTCAGAGTCCGTCATTTGGGAATATTCCTCAATGCAACTTCCTTTGCGATGTTGACCATTTTCTCCACTCTCCACTCACCATTATCGTATGATTGGAGAAACGGTAGAAATCTATTCTGCATCTCAACACTGAAAGCCTCCAGAATCTTTGTGATGCCGTACCATGTTGTTTTCGTCTGCTTTCACTGTGACCTCATCCGGATCTTAATCATTGCACACAGCAGTTGATAATCACTTCTGCAGTCTGCCCCTGGTCGTGTTCTTACATTCTTGACTGCCAACTTCCATCATCCTTGAATCATGATGTAGTCAGTCTGGTTTCAAAACCGGTCTCCTGGGCTGGTCCAAGTGTACAACCTTCTCAGGTAATGCTGGAAGATGGTGTTACTGATAACTAGGTTGTTGGTGATATAAAGGTCAACCAGATCCTGTCCTCTTTCATTCCTCTCCTCCAACCCATGTTGGCCCACACTCAAACTGTTGGTAATGCTCTTCCCCACCTTGGCATTCCAATCTCCCATCAAGATAATATCTCTCCGTGGAGCATTGTCCAGTGTCTGCTGAACAACATCATAGAAATCCTGCATTTCTTCTTCATTTGCTTCGCTCTTTGATGCATAAACCTGGATGAGTGTAGTGTTTAGAGGGTGACCCCTCAGCCGTAGGGTGATGATTCTGTCATTGACAGGATGGTATCCCATGATTGACAGATACATATGTATTGAATCTATCTATCTATCTATCTATATATATATATATATATATATATATATATATATATATATATATATATGTATCTATCTATCTATATTTATATATATATATGTATCTATCTATCTATATTATATATATATATGTATCTATCTATCTATATTTATATATATATATGTATCTATCTATCTATATTTATATATATATATGTATCTATCTATCTATATTTATATATATATATATATATCTATATATATATATATATATATATGTATCTATCTATCTATATTTATATATATATATGTATCTATCTATCTATATTATATATATATATATATATATATATATATATATATATATATATATATATATATGTATCTATCTATATTTATATATGTATCTATCTATCTATATTTATATATGTATCTATCTATCTATATTATATATGTATCTATCTATCTATATTATATATATATATGTATCTATCTATATTTATATATATATATGTATCTATCTATATATTATATATATATATGTATCTATCTATCTATATTTATATATATATATGTATCTATCTATCTATATTTATATATATATATATGTATCTATCTATCTATATTTATATATATATATGTATCTATCTATCTATATTTATATATATATATGTATCTATCTATATTTATATATATATATATATATGTATCTATCTATCTATATTTATATATATATATATATATATAACCTTCGAACAGGGGAGGTCAGCTGCTTCCCCTTGCTGGTCAGGCATCTGCAGACTAGTTTCAGGGTATTTGCCCCTTATCAATGCAGAGCAGCTGAATGCAGCAGGTGTCGCTACTAACCGTCTGTTCGAAGGATTATTTACCTAAATTCAGTGGAATACATCCACTGGTTTTCAAAAATAGAAATATAAAAATTTCTAAGTCCATATCTCTTCTCTCTCTGCTCCCGCTCAGGTCAATCCCCTTATCTCTCTCTTCCTCTCTCTCTGTTCCTTTACTTCTTTCTCTCTACCACACCTCTATCTCGCTCTCTCTCCCTCCCTCCTTCTGCTGATCTGCCACTCTCTCCTCTCAGGTCAATCCCCTTGTCTCTCTCTCTCTCTTCCTCCCGGCTGATCTGCCACCCCCTTTCGCTCCTTCAGCTTTTTTCTCTTCTCTCCCCTCCCTCTCAGGTCAATCTCCTTATCTCTCCTCTCTCTGTTCCTCTATTTCACTCTCTCACTGTATCCCAAGCAAAGGTGTCATGGAACTGGTCTGCAAAAGAATTGCAATTGTTTGTCCATGCCTGGAAGATTGCTAAAGGGGACTCCCCAAACAACATCATTGCAGCAGCACTTAAAAGTAATGATTTCTCCAGGACCACCGCCCAGATACAGTGGAAAAAACGCAAATTCCTCCATTCATATGCTCTAATTAGACAACACATGGACACACTTGGGAGGTGACTGCACCAGGGATGACAAAAAGGATGGAGAAAGCATCCAGGATTCAACAGTCCCTCAGAAGAGCAAAACCAAAAACACAACTGAGAGACCTGCAACCAAGGGAAACAATGGCACTTGTCCAGCCCCCAACACGCCTGAAGACTAAAGAGGTGTGATGGCCGAAAAACAAAAGCATCTTAAAACCAACAGAACAAAAGCTGCTGAAGGCAATGAAAAGTAAGAGGTAAAAGAAAAGAAAAAGAAAAACAACACAACAAAAACTGTTCAGACAAAAAACAGAAGAGCTCCAGCAAGAGCTACAGGAGTTTCAAGGGCAAAAGCAGGAGCATCTGCAAATTTTACCTGCAAGGAAACTGCTGGCATGGCAACGATGGTGCAAACTGTCGTTTTGCACATCAGAAGCCCTGCCAAAACCGCATGGGCCCAAGACAACAATCATTTCCACGAAGAGAACAAAAAGAAAAAGAAAGATACCAAAGAAGGAAAAATGGTGCACCAACTACTCCCAGAAGACAATATGCAGATGTATTGCATGATCCAAAAAGGATACTCCATGGCCCAACAAATGGCCAGTTTCACCCAGATGTGAGAAGGGCAGCAGCTGAACAGCAATCTTTTTTGTGCATGGCACAAAAAATTGTCCAGAAGCCGACTTGGCTACAAACACAAAGCTGAAACTATACCTACCACCACCAACAGATGCAGGATGGCCACCACAAACACCAACACACGTCACAAAAATATATCTACTAAATGTAGGAGGACTGTTGCATGGCAACTGTAAAAGGAAAATCTCATTCCTGAAAGACCTTGCGGCATGCAATCAAGCTCTATGCATGGCACTCATAGAAACACATCTTGGACCTGATATATAGGATGCAGAATTAAACATACTGTAATATGTTGCCATATGCTCAGATATAAAAGGGAGGAGTCATGGTGGAGTTACAGTGTACATCCGAGATGACCTCACGCCCCAAGTCCTGTTGTCATATTCAATCTCAGTGTGTGACACTCAAATTGTACACATAAGACAACTGAATTTTGTCATATGTACTACATATCGCCCACCAGATGCCCCAAATCACACTAGCATGTTTGAAGACTGCCTAACAAAAATAGGAGAAGTTCTCACCAAACTGGAACACCACAACAGTGTATTCTTCATGGGTGACTTTAACTTCCCCAATGTGGAATGGCCGGGGGGTGGGGGCAGATGCTTCCAGGGATGACCCACCATCAGCAAGCACAGGCAGAGTCCCTCATCATCATCATCATTGTTCAACCGTGGTCGAGACAATGGAATTTACCATGCTACGCCAGACTTCACGGTCCATTATGGCATTACGGAGGTCCTGTTGCTGGATGCCTGTATCCCTGGAGATTACATCAGAGTCCCTGCTCCACCTCACAAATGCCTCTTTCATGGAGCAAATTGTGCTGCAAACAACCAGGGCAAATGATATACTGGATCTCTGCTTCACAAACAATATGGACATTATCCATAATGTTAAAGTGATGCTGACATTGGTATCGGATCACAACATAATAGAGCTGTCTATGTATGGACCAAAAGCCCCTGCAGACACACAGTCTATGCGAAGCATCCACAATCTCTCCAAACTAAACTTTCATTAACCAAATTGAAAGTTGATTGTGAAAGAGATCCTCAAACAGGATTGGCCTAAATGTCTTTGAACACCAGACATTGACATGAAACAAACATTTCATGTCCAGAATACAAGCCATATATGACAAATATGTCCCAGTGTGCAGGGCCAGCACACACAAAAACAGGATCCCTAGGGAAAGGAAGATTCTTATGAGATG
Organism: Octopus sinensis; assembly: GCF_006345805.1. Classification (NCBI taxonomy): domain Eukaryota; kingdom Metazoa; phylum Mollusca; class Cephalopoda; order Octopoda; family Octopodidae; genus Octopus; species Octopus sinensis. The sequence continues at coordinate 99,560,550 of NC_043001.1, read as the reverse complement.
ACAGACAAGGATTGTGAACCACCTGAGCAAGCACACCAAAAGTGGTGGGAAGCCTCGCCTCAAGAGAATGCTAATGGAAATTGAGAAAAGTCTGCTGATGCATGAAAAAGAGAGATCAGATAAAGAAGCTTGGGTAATAGAAAACATCAAGTCAAACCCTAAAACCTTCTTTAAGTTTGCCAAAGAGATGGTTCCCTCAGGAAATCTCATGAGGATAAGTGAAATACTGAATGAACAGTTCCAAAGTGTGTTCACTACACCTCTAGGACACAAGCAAGTAAACAAACCAGAAGAATTTTTTGCCACTTTACCTGTAGCTAAAGAGGCAAAAATTGAGTACATCAACATTGACGATGATATCACACTAACCATAGATGAGATTGATATAAACTCAGCTGCTGGACCTGATGGATTTCCAGCGATCCTTCTCAAATTGTGCAAACGAGCCCTTGCAAAACCACTACAGATTCTTTTTCAGAGCTTTCTTGCAAGTGGTAAGCTCCCAGTCAAATTGAAAGAAGAGATAATATGCCCTATCCATAAGGGAGGAAGCAGAGCAGATGCTAAAAATTATAAGCCTATCTCTCTGACCTCACACATCAGCAAAGTCATGGAAACTAATCATGTTCCTTGAAGAAAATGACTTGCTGTCTGACACCCAGCATGGATTTCGACCAGGTAGAAGCTGCCTAACACAGCTCCTGCAACACTATGACTGGGTGTTGAAACAGCTACTAAATGGCACAAATGTGGATGTAATATATCTCGACTTTGCAAAAGCCTTTGATAAAGTCGACCATGGTATGATCTGTCACAAACTGCGTGGTCTCGGCATAGGCGGAAAACTTGGAGAGTGGCTGCACAACTTCCTAAAAGACAGAAAACAGGCAGTTGTGAGCAATGGAGCCACCTCCAAGGAAACACAAATAACAAGCGGTGTCCCACAGGGCACTGTCTTGGGGCCACTGATGTTCATAGTGGCCCTTTCAGACATGCTTTCAGTTGCTACGATGACCACCCTTGCTAGCTATGCAGATGACACAAAAGTCTCCCACACAATACAAAACCCTGAAAATATTGTGCATCTGCAACAGCTGGACACAATATACAGGTGGGCTGAGGACAACAACATGCAGTTTAATGCAGGTAAGTTCCAGGCCCTGCGCTACTGGCACACAAAGGTAAACGACGTGCAGACTGGATACACTGGCCCAGGAAGAATTGCAATCCCTGAGTCAAAATCAGTGCGTGACCTGGGCATTGACATGAGCAATGATGCATCTTTCCAAGTGCATAGTACTAATCTGGTGATAAAATGCAGACGGCTAGCTGGATGGATTCTCCGAACTTTCAGAACAAGAGAGGAGACACTGATGGTCCTATGGAAAACATTTGTCCTCAGCCACTTGGACTACTGCTCCCAACTATGGTCATCACACAATATAAAACTAACAGCAGAACTCGAAGCAATTCAGAGAAGCTACACAAAGAAAATATCAGCTACTGGGAAAGACTGAAAGTATTAAACCTCTTCTCCCTAGAGCGGAGGCGGGAGAGATATGCGGTGATATACATCTGGAAAATCTTGGCATTCAAAGTTACCCCAACCGCAGAACGGGGCGCCACTGCATGGTGCCAAAGATTCCAACATCACCATCAAAATACAGGTCCAGATACTGCAACAGCTTGGGTTTCAGAGGACCAACAGCTCTTTAACATCCTCCCTAAATGCCCGAGAGACTTACATGGTGTGGATGTGGGTTTCTTTAAAACTAAACTGGATCTCTTCTTGTCAGGAGTCCCAGATGAACCTACCTCATGACAGGAGATGCAGATGCGGGCAGCAGCATTGAACTCCCTTGTTGATCAAGTGCCACCTATCAGAGGTGGATTCACATATTAGTGTAGCTCATTCAGCGGTGGTGCCCCAGCATGGCCGCGGCCTTCAAGCTAAAACATTTTTAAGGATTTATCTCACTGTTTATGTTTGATTACTTTAAATATTGAATTTTTGTGTGTCCTATTTCTAATTTTTGCAGACAATATCACTTTTATACTTTGACACGTGAGTAGAATTCATGCCTGGAAACCTCGTGTTGAAAAAAAAAATCGATAATAGAGCCCTTCCAGTGGATCCTTCTATCAACTACATATTACTAATATTTTATCTAAACAATCCATGGGAAATAACACATACCACCTGTAGATTTTTGCGAAGCGATCAATATTTGATTCTCACAATCAGCCAACCTAATTCTGCATTTCACTACTCACAGTTTTAAACTGCTAAGCATTAATATTGCACTTCCATAATTTGAATCTTAAACATTAAAGACTTCATTCATACATTCCTATACATACATACTTTTTTGAATGCCCATGACTCCGATAATTCTGCATTTTTACAGTTACACTTTTTCCAGGACAGTAGATAAATTTTTTACTCCACATTGTATTTGTAGTGGCTTCATGCAGGCATAGTGTGGATTCCATCCTCAATTCCCAAATTTCACATAACAATTCAACTGCTTTTCTCATGGTATATATGCATGTAAATATATACATACACATATATATATACAAATAAATATATATACACACACAGATATAAATTTACATATGTATATATATATATATATATATATATATATATATGCATATATAATATAAAAATTTTTTTTCGTAATGAGATAAGAAACCAAGGTTGAGTAGATTTTAGAACATTTATAGATAGGTCTTACAGCTGTTTCCAGGATATTTATTGTATCCCTTCATCGGAGACGGTGTGAGAGAATAGTTAAGTAATAGTTAATTTATATGATACAATATATATATATATATATATATATACACACACACACATAAATATACATATATACATACACACACATATATATACAAACATATATATACATAAACACATATATACGTACATACACACATACATACATATACACATATAGATATGCATACATACATACACACATATATATATACATGCACATATATACATACACATATACATACATGCATACGCACATATATATACATGCATGCGCACATATATATATACATGCACATATATATTCATGTATCCATCCATACATACATACACACACATATATATACATGCATATACATATACTTACATATACATACATATATACATACGTACATATATATATACATGCATATACATATACTTACATATACATACATATATACATACGTACATATATATATACATACATATGTACATATATATATACAGACATATGTACATATATATACACATACATATGTACATATATATACACATACATATGTACATATATATATACATACATACGTACATATATACATACATACGTACATATATACATACATACATATATATACATACATACGTACACATATACGTATATACATACATACACGCGTACACATACGTATATATACATACATACACGCGTACACATACGTATATATACATACATACACACGTACACATATATATATATACTTACATACATACATATATAAGCATATGTATGTCTATATATATATTGTACATACATGATGGCTGTCAAATCGTGACCTTTATTGCTGTGTACTGTGCATGTATACTGACATCGCTCCATTACTCATGTGAAACCCTTTACGAACGTCATGTAAGGGTCCATGAATGCTTTCAACAGAGATGTCACAGACACATTCTGAATGTTGGCTGGACCTTAAAAACTCCAGACCCACAGGTCCTGTGGACAGCTGATATCCTGAGTATTGAGGCGATGGTGCACAAGCACTGGTTACGTTGGACTGGACAACTTATTAGAATGAAGGATAGCAGTATACCTAAGCAGATGCTATATGGGGAACTTGTGAATGGAAAGCAACCCTGGCAGAAACCAAGGCTGCAATATACATACATTAGTATATATACACCCATATATATATATGGGTTTCTTTCGGGTTGTTTGAATTCATGTTTACCAAATCCACTCAGATGGATTTTATAGTCACCCCATCGGGAGTAGAAAACACTTACTCAAAGGTTCATACAGTAAGAATGTACCCAAAACTGTGTGGGTGCAAAGTGAACTCCTTTATCACACAACACCTGTTCCTATTGGTTTTACTTACCATGTATCTTTGTTTTAAATAATTATATAAAAGAATAAAAACAGTTTTAAGTATGAATATTTTAGTCATTAAAACATTCACTTAATGACGAAACCACTCAATTGTGAAAGAGGTAGAGGCACTCATCTTGAAGCAAGCAAAACAAGAGGTAAATTGTTTAAAAATCTTGACAGAATGTTTACAGTGAAATTTGAATTATGACAAAATCACCAGCTGTGTAACGGGTCCACACAGCTAGCTCAAATATTTGCAATATCATTTTCCTACATAGTCACATCTTGACTCTTTTACTTGTTTCAGTCATCAGACTGCATCCATGCTGGAGTACAAACAAGTCGATCCAGTGCTTATATTTTTTGAAGCTGGGTACTTGTTCCGTCAGTCTCTTTTGCCAAACGGCTAAGTTATGGGGGTCATAAACACACCAGTTGACAAGCAGTGGGGGGGGGGACAAACACAGATGCACATAGATATATATATATATAAACAGGCTTTTTCAGTTTCTATCAACCAAACCTACTTGCAACATTCTGTTTGGCCCAAGGCTATAGTAGAAGACATTTGCCTAGGAGCTGCACAGTGAGACTGAACCTGGAAACATATGGCTGAGAAGCAAACTTCTAACCACACAACTATTGATGGGGTTTACCTCAGTATGTAACTGGTACTAGTTTATTGACTCCAGAAGAATGAAGGGTAAAATTAATATCTGAGATTTGATCTCAGAGTAAAGGCATGCAACTAAAAGCTATCACTTCAGCCAATTCTACCAATACAGCCACTATTTTGTTTGTAAATCTATTGAGGTATCCTGAAATTAGAGACTTTGCTCTAATGCTTACAGCTGAGTGGACTCTGCTAAAGGTATCCAAGGTCTCAGATGGTGTCCTTAAACTGGACAATGAATTCAATTATACCACCCAAATAGGCTGTGGTGGGATTTGAACTCAGAGTGTAGAGAGAGTAAATATTATGAAGTCTTCTATGTGATGCTTTAACAGCTTTGCTAATTTGCCATGGAATGTGCATATATACACACACGTGTATGCATATATATATATGCATGCACACATATATACACACAACTTAAACCAGTAAAAGAACATATATACAGAAACAGACTGGTCATAACAAGAATGCTTTTGATGACTCAGGGTTAAAAAGAAACATCAATCCCTCTTCTCTGTCCACTATTCCTGGATGGGATATGGTGATAGAGTGCTCAGGCACCTCCTCCATAGGGTAATATCAGAAGCAAAGATCATTAAATTTTCTGGCTGAGTTCATGAGCATGACACTTGAGACGACATATATTATCCAATCATTTTGTTCTTGGTCCTCCCCTAAGTTTCCTTCTGGTCGGCATGGCTTGGCAGATCCATTGTGCAATTCTTTCCTGTGACATTCTAATCACATTCATAATACTAGAGCTGTTACCTTCTAATTACCTGGAGACTCCCTGATCCAGCTATGCATCCTGTCAAGTAATATAACATCAGAGGTCCTCCAGAGGAATCCCATTTTGCTTGTTTGTATTCATAGTCATACACTTTTGGTCATCACCCAACATTCATGACCATAGGTGAGGATAAGTATGGAAACCAAATTGAAGATAGTGAGTTTGGCTTTTTTTTTTTTCACCAACCTCTCTTCTGCAGACCAAAAGCTTGAATTGGTACGTTAGTGTGCCAGCACCTGCATTTCTAGCATCTAATTCAGCCTCCAGCCTCATATTACTCATGAATATAGCCCTGAGATACTTAGACTTCTCTATTTGTATAAGTAATGTTCCTCTAGCATGCGGAGTGCACTGGGAAGACTTTCTTGAGAGGACCAATATTTCAGTATTTGCAATATTAATAATCCACAACTCTGCTTTGCAGCACTCAGAAGCAGACTCATTCATTGCATACTGAAGCTCTCTTGAGCCAGCACCAAGCTGTCTGCAAATATCAGCCAACCAATCCTACACTTATGGCTTGTGATACCACTTTCACAACAGTTATGTATGTGAATACAGTTCATAAAAATTATGAAAAGGAGACGTAATAATGCACACCCCTGCCAATACTCTTCCAACATGGTCACTGTCTATGGACTGAAGCAAGAAAAATAGTAAAAGAAGGCAAGCATAAGAAGAAAATGGCAGTAAAAATAGTTTTTAAAAAAACAACCAAAACCAAAAAATACTAACTTAAAAGACAAAACAGTTTTCTTTTTTAGTCATAAAAATTATAATTTATTTAAACTCCACACGAAACATAACAAAGTCCACTTTAACTTGTTGTATATATAAATATGAGGTTGTCAGAACAAACATCCAATGAACCACATGAACAATGTTTTGAAAATATATTAATGGACAGCAAATAAAATCTTAAATTGTTTTGGCTACTTCCATTAATACTTTCAGAGTTCAAGAAAAAATAAAAAAGATAAATAAAAACAAAGGAAAACTAAACAGTACTGTCTTTGATTACTTAATTGATTTCTTTATACTAAAACCAATTAAGGAATGAATGGTGCAGTCTCTTGGATGTGTGTATTTTTTGTAGTTCTTTTTTTTGTGTGTGTGTGTATGGCACCTTAACAAAAAAAAAAAATAGAAAAGTGGAAGAAGGCTTATTGACCAAATTATTAATTCTTTTTTTCAATTCATATTTTCTTCTCTTTTTTAGCCATTAGGCATGGAATGAACACAGGTCCACCTTTTTTTTTTTTTAAGCCTGAGAAAGTGTGATGAGTGAACTGATGGATTGAACATTTATAAATTAAATCATAAAACAAAAACAAACAAAAATATACAGAAAAAAAACACTCTTTATATTGTTTGTTCAATGGAGAATAGTTCCACACAGCAGTGAGATCAAGCCAATATTATATATGAATATTATATATAATATAATGCTTTTGCATTTATGTGAAGTGCTGACCTTAAAACTATCAGGCTGTTGTGGAACAATTTCAGTCTTTGGGTAATAGTTTGCTTAAAGTCATATTTTCTTTGTTTTTTGCTTAACATGTTTGTATGTGTGAGTTTGTATGTGTGTCCTCCCAGCCCACAAATAAATATTTGTATTAAATGTCTGTTAGATAAATAGGCATGTACACAACCATCTTCTTTCAGAGGAATATGTTTATTTTATACAGTTGTTGATTTTTTTATATATATAACATTTAATTTTCCTTGTTGAGATAAATTAAATAAATATGTAATATAATATATAGTTATAAGAAACTAATGAATTTGTTAATAATTTCAAGGATATATAGAGAAAAATGAAGTAAAAAAGAAAACAATGAAACAAAACAGAACTGGATAAGTCTTGTATTTTATATTTCATTATATTTGCAATGTGTTGGACAAGTGCTGTTGGTAAGTTGAAATATTAAACTAATACATTATTATTATTTATATACACGCACAATTATGGAGGCAATGCAGTGGTAGGGAGCTATACCTTAACACTGGTACTGCAAGAATTATTCATCTGTAAGTGAACCAGAGAAGATTGGTTAGAATGCTATAACAACAACAATATTCATAAATACAAGATATAAATAAAATAAAAAATAAATAACACAGATTCTCAATGGCCATTGGATATATCTTGGTAAAATTTCCTTTTTTTTTTTTTGTGACTAGGCTGGCATATGGCCAATAATTTTTTCCTTCGCTTGTAGCAGGAAAGGGTAAAGGGGATTTGAACTGACCACTGTATATAGCATTGGTACATAATATTAAACTAAAAAGCCAAGAGAGAGTGAGAGAGTATATAAAACTAAAATGCAGTAATATATTCACTGCCAATGCCCATTAGTAGAGTTGATCTCCTCTCATTTGCAAACTCTTCTTTAGATTCTGACAGGAAAAAAATTTACTCACTTCACCCAGCTATGCTGCTTAACTGCTATTAAAGGGTGGTTTGAAGAGAGTTAATGGACGTTACTGTCAGAAATTTGGTGCAAGGGTATCTCCAAAGGCCAATTCTTTGGTGACAAGATAGACAGTTCCAATAATAATTTAAACTAGTAGTTCTATCTCTATTATTAAATACAACTGTTTGCTATACTGGCTCTATATTACAACAACTACTAAAACTACTACTACTCATTACTACTTAACTAGCAATGAGCCAGAGGGGAAACCTATAGGAAGTCACAACCAAATAGAAATAGCAGACAATTCTCCCTCAAATCACACACTACCTTCTTAAATAAGAAAGGATACATTGGATATTGTAGCCTTGGATACATTGTATCAGTGGAAAAGAATGAAATGAGATGGTCATCGCTGGAATGCCTTTGAGCATAAATCAAAGATCTGATTGATCAAGGCTAATACTAACCCTGACAAAATCAATAACTTAACTAGCAATTTATTTGGCAGAGAGGATTTATATATATATATACTTTTGTGTGTATCTATCTATCTATATATGCATACACACATTATATATGCAAGCATTATGTATACATGTATATGTATGAATATAGAGACATTTTATATACATACATACACACACACATATATATTAGAAAAAATAAGGTACTTAGAGATCTGGATGGTTGTACATATACAAATAATAACATGTCACATGTCTTTACAAATCACATATAAGCACTTTCATCTACTCTAATAGATTCTTCAGACTTAAATTTTGTGAAGGGATTTGTCTCTTTTTATAGTATTAGTCATTCACTAATACTATAAAAAGAGACAAATCCTTTCACGAAAATTAAATCTCAAGAATCTATTTGAGTAGATGAAAGCGTTTATATGTGATTTGTAAAAACATGTGACATGTTAATAAATATTTGTATATGTACAACTATCCAGATCTCTGAGTACCTTATTTTTTTCTTTATATATATAATATCTGTACATCACCTCCAAACCTAATATATATATATACATATACACACACACACACACATTTACATGCAAGCATTATGTATGCATGTATAAATATAGAGACATGTATATATATATATATATATATACTCACATATATACATGCATATAATATACATTACACATATACATGCATATATATATATATATATATATATATATTACACAAACATTATATATGTATATTCACTCACAAAAACACATATCTTTACACATATGTATATATATATAGCATATACATATCCACATAGAAATATACAGACACACACATATATTTATTTATATATATGCATGTGTGTGTGTTTTCTCTTAATTTATTATTTTATAAAGCCAATGCAATAAGAAATACTAGAAGTTGATGGTTTGTACCTTCTCCTCGTATTTCAATATATCACAGTTAGGACCCTTTCAACAAGAAATCTCCAGAGACATGGTGTTGTGAGCTGACTTCTCACAACCTTAACTGCTTTGGGCACACAGTATTTATGCTATTGAACAGAAAACTCAGCCTACATGTTTTCTCAGAAGATTTTCTAAAGGGGTTCTAACTCTCAGATATTGAAATATAAAGTAAAAGTACAAACCACAGATCTGTAAAATTTTCCAGTGACTTGCAATGTTTCGGCTTTATAAAAAAAAAAATCATAAACATTCAAATGTATCAGACACCACTTCATGCAAGCTATGCTACCATATATGTATGTGTATGTTTATGTATATATGTGTGTGTATATACACACAGTTTTATTTTTATATATATATATATATATATATATATATATATATCAGTGTAAGGTATGAAATATTTTCTAAATTTTCCTATTGTATGACATACAATTTTACAGAAGACAGCCTGAGAAAAAGAAACCTAAAAAAAGAAAAAATAGAGACCATGGTTTGATGAATGTGTGAGAGAGTGTATGTGTTTGAGTGTGTTTGTGCTCATGCATGTATGCCAAGTTTACAGGATCAGATTTCAGCTTCAATGAAAAAATGCTAGAAACTTTAGATATTCTCATGTATGTATGTATATATATATATATATATATATATAATTAAATATTATATATATATATATATATATATAGTGCAGGCAAAATATCAAAATATTTAGCAAAGTTAGTCAAGAATACTTTTAATGTTATTTGCACAGCAATAAAAGAAAAAAAACAATTATGTTATTTTCATTTTTTTTTTTTTTTTGTTTTTAGTTGATGAACAAAAAAAAACTGTAGTAATAATTGTTTCTGAATTAGGAACAAGGTCAGCAACTTTGAAGAGAGACAGGGTTAGTTGATTACATTGACCCAAGTACTTGACTGGTACTTTATTCTATTGACCCCAGAAGGATACAAGGCAAAATTAACTTCAGCAGGATTTGAACTCAGAATGTAAAGGGCAAGAAAGAAATTCTACAAGGCAATTTTTTTTCTGACACTCCAATGATTCTTCCAGCCCACCGCCATTTTTATAATAATAATAATAATATAACAATAAGTAAACTAAAATAAGGTCATTTGAAGGAGTTGAGGATGAAAAATAAAGAAATTAATGTGCAAGGTAGCCAACATACATTAAAAAACAAAATAAGCTGAAAAGGAATTAGATTGAATATGATGTTGAGAAGGCACATATGGGTCCCTCCTCAAATCAGTTGAGTCAGGAACAAAACACAAGTCACAACAAAACCGAACCATTGGCCAAGAGTAAGAGATTTTAAAATATACAAGAAATATTTGTTTCAAATTTTGGCACAAGGCCAGCAATTTCAGGGGAGGGGTAAGTCAATTACATCAACCCCAGTGCTTAACTGGTACTTATTTCGTCAACCCTGAAAGGATGAAAGGCAAAGTCGACCATGGCAGAATTTGAACTCAGAATGTAAAAACAGACAAAATGCTGAGACGTTTTGCCTGGCATGCTAATGATTCTGCTAGCTCACTTCCTTAAAAAAAATATACAAGAAATATTCATAAACAAATGAAAAGGGAAGAACAACTAAGGTCTTTTAAAGACCTAGGATCCAATGTAGGTTATGTAAGGCCAGAGTTTATAGTCAGCCATTTATGTAGTGAGTTAGAATTACAAAACCATTTTATATTTTAAATGCTATGACTTCACAAGTTCTGGTATACCTAGCTTCCATTCCTCACTATTAGTAATATATTTAAAAGAATTGAGGCACATAGAATTAAATTTGAATGTACTGCTAGGAAAGAAAAACATTGAAAGAAATATACACACACAACAGAACAGAGCTAAGATTGAAAACCCATTGCCTTATTAATATATCCAATTAGTAATTTTGTCTCTACACACAACTAATGAGTAATAATTGATTCTAACATAGTTACAAGCTCAGAGATCTGGAGTAGTTGATTAGATTTATCCCAGTACTTGACTGGTATTATATTTTATCAGCTTAACCCCAGAGGGATGAAAGGTAAAGTTGATCATGGTAGAATTTAAACTGAGGACAAAGACAAAACAAATACCACAAGTCATTTTGTTTCACACTTCAATGATTGTGCCAATTCACCACCCAGCTAAAGAATAATAATTGCTTCTAATTTAGGAACAAGGCCAGCAAATTGGAAGTAGATAATAGATTATAACAACCTCAGAAATTTATCAGCTTCAGAGGGATCAAAGATGTAACTGGCTTTGGTTGGATTTCAACAGAGAATATCAAAAGCCATGATTCTGCCAATCCATTGTTCAGCTAAAAAGTAATAAACACAGCATGATAAAAGATTCAATTTGTAGAGTATATAAGAGAGGAAGCAAAAAAACAAACAGAAAAAAACCCTATTATTAAGACTAGTGCTGATGAAGTCTAAAAGACAGAAGTATGTCTGAGTTGTCTTTGCTTGTGCACAAGATCAGACTTTTTTTTCTTTCTCACACCATATAAGCTATCTCCCCTCACTTTTCAGACTTGCTGTTAGGTTTTGTTTTCTTTTCCTAACTGAGGCTTTTTTGTTTACAACATTAGATATATCTCCCATTAACTTCATTACAGAAGTGAATGATACTAGGTGCATTTGAGATCTTTTCCCTTAGCTCATTTTATGTGTGCATACACATATACAAAGATATGTGTATATAGATAGATTGATTTTTAACTTTGGCAGCAAATACAGACAAGTATTACTTTTCCATTACTTTGAGTTTCTTGCTTGAAAAGCACACCTTAATAGAAACTTACCAGTTAGAAAAGCAGTCAATTTCAATATTGTAGTAAAGGTAATAACAAAAACAAGACCTGCAATTGTGAAGGGTATGGCTTAGTACTGTATTTTATCAACCCCGGAGGATGAAAGACTAAATTAACCTAGGCATGATCTGAATTTAGAACGTAAAGAACCAGAATAAATATCAAAGCACATTTTGTCTAATGCTTTAGCTAGTCACCTAATCTACCACCCTTTTTGTTTAAAATATAGGCACAAAACCACAAATTTGTGGAGAAGAGGGTTAGTCAATTAAACTGACTCCAGAAAGATGAACATGAAGTTACTCTCAGCAGAATTGGAGCTAAGAATGTAAAGAGCCAGAACAAAGATCAGAAAGCATTTTGTCCGAAGATTTAAGGTTTCTGCTAATCCATCACCCTTATAGAAATAATATTCCTTTCTATAATAGGCACAAGGCCTGAAATTTGTGGGGAAAGAGGGAAGGGACTAGTTGAGTACATTGACTGGTCCTTAGTTTATCGACACCGAAAGGATGAAAAGCAAAGTCAACCTCGACATAATTTGAACCCAGATCATAAAGAAGGTTTGAAATGCTAACATTTTGCCTGGCTTGCTAATGGTTCTGCCAGCTTGCTGCCTTCCTTATTGTAGTAGTAGTAGTAATAGTAATAATAATAATGGTTTCAAATTTTGGCTCAAGGCCAGCAATTTTAGGTAAGGTGATTAAATTGACCACAGGGCAAAAGGAACTTATGCTATCAACCCCAAAAGATATGGAAAGCAAAGCTGACCTTGGTGGAATTTGAACTCAGAATGTAAAGAGTGAGAAGAAATTACTGCTCAGTGTGGTAACAGTTCTGCCAGCTCAGCACCTTAATAATAATTATATGTGTGTGGAGAGAGAGAATTTATACAATACATTTGAATATGTAACTTTGGGGGGGGGGTGTATTTACTTCATGTATGTATACATGCACACATAGATATGCACCCTCCCACACATACACATAAAACTCAGATTGACTATTGATTCAAATGGCGATGTTAACATTGTATAAAATTACCTACCTACAACAATAACCAATTATAATATCATAAATTAAAGCTCATAAAAAAAATGTCAATTGTTGTTTTAAGACACAGTTCAATAATTTATCTATAAGTTACCAGCTCTATCTATTAAGAATAACTGCATCAGTAAGTGAATATGTTCATTGTGGGACTTCATATATGCACATATAACCTTACCCACCATTTCACAAGATTACATGTGATACATATAAGACAGAGAGAGTAAATGTGAATTCATGTATTTGCAACTGAGGCTTTCTTCTATTACAACTTGTTCATAATTCGTTTTATATACACATGTGTATATATATATATATATATATATATATACGCAGGAACACACAAACATACGCCCATTTACATATATACAAGATGCAGATTTATTCAATAAAACTGATGGAGGTAACTTCTTCGCCCTCTCAACAGCAACAAATCTGATCTGCAAAATAGGATTATCTCTACAAGAAATCTTGAATACATCTAAATTTTGTACTATACTCTACTTGACATCTCTAGCACTGAGGACTTTGAATAATTGTTGTTAATCTCCAGATGGTAAGTACACTCACATTCTTTGCTTTAGGTCTCTATTTCCATGCTAGTATGCATTAAATGCATGCACAGTTTATTGAGAAACTGTTCTTTTTCTTTAGGGCTAGATACCCTTCCAGCTTCTAACGCTCACCTATTTTCCAAGGAAAAGATTTTGTTAAGCGATGTCATCAAAATTGCAGAGCAAGCAAATGATTCGTTGACAGGGAATCACCAACAAATTTCAATGTTTTTAAGTCATGGAGGTAAGTATTCAGACATACGCACTATATATACATACACACGTGCATGTATATATGTATATACACATGTAGACATACATGTACGTGTCTGTGTGTGTGTATATATATATTATATATATATATATATATACGCAGGAACACACAAACATACGCCCATTTACATATATACAAGATGCAGATTTATTCAATAAAACTGATGGAGGTAACTTCTTCGCCCTCTCAACAGCAACAAATCTGATCTGCAAAATAGGATTATCTCTACAAGAAATCTTGAATACATCTAAATTTTGTACTATACTCTACTTGACATCTCTAGCACTGAGGACTTTGAATAATTGTTGTTAATCTCCAGATGGTAAGTACACTCACATTCTTTGCTTTAGGTCTCTATTTCCATGCTAGTATGCATTAAATGCATGCACAGTTTATTGAGAAACTGTTCTTTTTCTTTAGGGCTAGATACCCTTCCAGCTTCTAACGCTCACCTATTTTCCAAGGAAAAGATTTTGTTAAGCGATGTCATCAAAATTGCAGAGCAAGCAAATGATTCGTTGACAGGGAATCACCAACAAATTTCAATGTTTTTAAGTCATGGAGGTAAGTATTCAGACATACGCACTATATATACATACACACGTGCATGTATATATGTATATACACATGTAGACATACATGTACGTGTCTGTGTGTGTGTATATATATATATATATATACACACACCTATATATATACACATATACATATGTAAATACACATATATACATACACACACATATATATACACATATGTACACATACAAATATATATATGTATATACACACATATACATATGTAAATACATATGCATACACATATACATATGTATATACATACACACACATATATATATATATATATATACACATATACATATCACGTGACCAACCAGGCTATCAGATGTTGCTACACATCGATGGTCAAAATGCGCTTCACATTGTTTTAGCCTGCAAATGATGCCACCCAGCTGAGAGGAAGATTGAGAGAAAGTTGCGACGAAAGAGTACAGCAGGGATCACCACCACCCACTACCGGAGTCTCGTGGAGTTTTAGGTGTTTTTGCTCAATAAACAATCACAACGCCCAGTCTGGGAATCAAAACCGCGATCCTACGGCCGCAAGCCCGCTGCCCTAACCACTGGGCCATTGC
>NC_043001.1:99525243-99537743 GCF_006345805.1 Octopus sinensis | reverse complement strand
ATACTATTGTACCTGGGGAGAGTCATTCTCTTTTAGTGCCTTATTAATTTAACACACACACCGGTTTTATTTCCACTCATTAACTTACTTAATTTAAAATTTTCATTGCGTCTTGCAACCTATTCAAGAGACAACGACTATTGTTTAGTCTCCCTCTACAAGATTCACTCACTGTGCATTGGTCAGCCTCAGGCCATTATGATAGAAAACACAACCCAAATTGCCATGCAATGGTGATGAACCTGACACCATGTAATTGAGAAGAAAATAGCTTGATTACAAACCAATATATATATGAGACGCTAACTACTTGATAATTTCTTATTAAGATTTTATCCTATTTTATATATATATATATATATATATATATATATATATATGAGACGCTAACTATTTGATAATTTCTTAAGATTTTATCCTATTTTTTAAATATATATATATATATAATATATATATATATATATATAAGGCGCTAACTACTTGATAATTTCTTATTAAGATTTTATCCTATTTTTTTTTATATATATATATATATATATATATATAAAGATTTGAAGGCTAATAGTGGAATTTTTTTTTTTAAATGTCAAAGGAAAATGAGCACCTTAAGAATTAACTGTACCCATATGCGAAGGAGAAAATGGGCACAACCAGGATTATCAAAGCCACAATGACATATATACCAGAAGATATGAGCTTTTTGTCTAGCTTTATATCAATATTCAATTCTATACCAGATCAGCTGGAAGCCAAAACTGCAGAATTGAATTTTATGTTTATACCTATTTTCATTCTTTGCCCCACTATCAGTTTAAAATTTGTTAGCTAACTGAGAAATGTGTAAATTAATGTTCCTTTAAGCATGTGTAATATTCTATTCTATTTGCTAGTCTAACAGAAACAAGAATTTTACTTTGAAATTTAAATAAATGTGCATTCACCACCACCACTACTAAGGGGGCAGGGTATTAGAAGAACCATTAGAATGTCGGACAAAATGCATTGCAGTATTTAGTCGTGATGCACAACATTCCGAGTTCAAATCCTGCTGAGATCAACTGTCTTTTATCCTTTCAGAATCAATAAAATGAATACCAGTCAAATATTGAGAGTAATGTAAGCGCCTTAATCATTATATTTTATTTGTTCATTCTTATGTTAGTTTTCCATGCTTGCATGGAAAATTATCACTATTTTTCTTCTACTATTTTCACTATTTTTCTTATCACTATTTTTCTTCTAAGATGGCGGTGCCCCAGCATGGCCACAGCTCATGAGCTGAAACTAGATAAAATAAAAAAATAAAATATTATTATTATTATTAAGGCAATGAGCTGGCAGAATCATTGGCACGCTGGACAAAATGCTTAGTGGCATTTCGTCTATCTTTATGTTCTGAGTTCAAATGCCGCCCAGGCTGACTTTGCCTTTCATCCTTTTTTTTTGGGGGGGGGGGGGGTCGATAAAATAAGTACCAGTTAAATACTGGGATCAATGTAATTGAGTTACCCCTCCCCCCAAATTGCTGATTTTGTGCCAAAATTTGAAATCATTATTATTAATGTTAGAGACATATCAGCTAAAATGTAATAGAGATGGATGAGGAAAAGCTGTTTGTTGTTATATTGGATCTAATATTATTAGGAGATGAATGCATATATGCAAAACAATACATAATTTGTAATAAACACCATATAGAGAGACATTATGACTAATATAAAAGTATATTGAAATTACAACGTGGCTTTTTTTCTCTTTCATTTTATATTTTGTTTGATTTATTTCTTGTTTCTTTTTAAAGACACCTAAAAATATAGACTAGTAGATATTTCTTCTTCCCATATATGATGTTCAGTATTCACAAAGAATAAGAAGCCGAAAGAAGGAAAATATGCAAATGAATATTCAATTAACAAAGGTGAAAAAAGACAAAATTAAAAGATTAAATTGTGAGGGAAAAAAGGAAAAGGACTTGTTAGTTTATTTATGCATTTTGTTTTATCTATATACATGTCTCAAAAAAGGTTGCACATCTATCTATATGTGTGTGTGTGGATTTACCATTCTTAGCTTATAGTTGTACAAATAAATGCTGGATCAAAAACCGTTAATAATTGTTTCATAACAATTCATTCTGGAAACTGGAATTTTTAAGACAAGAAAGAAAAAAAAATTTCATTTAGCAGATAACAAATGTAAATAAAATGTTAAATAAATATATAAACAAATAAATAATGAAATGTCATTTTTTTTTTTTTTGAAGTGTTGCAAAATATATTGTCAGTAACATAGTGAATGAAATATCCGAAACATTCTTTCAAATTGTTGTTGCTGTTATTATTGCTGTTTCTAATTTAGGCACAAGGCCAGCAATTTCAAGTGAAAGAGATTAGTTGATACTATCAACTCCAGGATTTGACTGGTACTTTATTTCATCTTTTCAGGATCAATAAAATAAACACCCTCCTGTCAAAATTGCTGGCTCTGTACCTAAGTTAGGAACAATTATAATTATTATGGTTGCTTATGTTACTGATGAATGTTCTACTATCTCCTTGGTAACTTTGGTTGATGACTGCTTTTTTAAAGGATTTGGCATCACTATATTTTTTTGTTCTTTTTTGTTTAAATTATTATTTTAATATATATCTCACGAAACTTTTTTGTTTATATTTTTGCAAAAAAAAGTAGTATTGCAAGGATAACACCATGCAAAAAGATTTAACAGACTAAAATATAAATAAGATTTTACTTTATATATATATGTCATTCTTTTCTTTTTGAAAATTTTATTGCCCAACTGAAAATGTTTTAATTTATTTTTGAGAGGAGAGGGATTTTATAATTATTCAAACTTTGTTGATAATATAAAAAAAAAATGAAATATATTATTTTGTTTTTTTTAAAAAAGGTGCACTTGTATGTAAAAACTAAGATAAAATATTTGAAAAAAAAAAGAAAAAAACTAATTAATTAATGTCAATTAATAAACTGTAGTCGTGTTGTGTGTAAAAATAGTGTTTTGATCAGTTTGAAAAATTGTATATAAGTTAGGAAAAAGTATGAACAACCATGGGAAGAGCAGAAAATATACACAAGGGCTATCATTTTTGAAATTATAATTATCTGTTTGTTCATATATATATATATATACACACACACACATACATACATGTTTATATACATACATATGCTTACATACACACACATGCACATTCTACAAAATGTGTAATAAATGGTGCTTTAAATTAATGCAATTCTTTGCATGGACAAAAACATGAAGAAAAGAAAGAACACGCTTTCCCTCTTTTTGTTTTCATTTGTTAGGAATTAATTCTAAGGTTTATTAAAGGTTTTTTTTCTTCCTATAATCTAATGAATATTATCGAGAGAATGAACCAATTAAATTATGAGGCGAAGTAGTTAAAGGTGAGATGGACATTGAGTAAAGAAACTGAAAGAAAAAAAATTTAATGAATAATAAGTGATGCCTGAGGAAACAAACAAGCCAAAAATAAGTGAAGATGTGAAAAATGTTTTGTCTGTTTTAAAAACGTGATGAAAAATAAAAATATTGTCCAACATCACATAAAAAAACAAAAAAAAAAACACAAACAAGAATCTAACAATGAATGTTTTGAATGCGTACTTGCAATCAAAAATAATAAGGAAACCATGAGTGATTTTCAAGTTAATATTAAGTCTATGTATGATTACAAGGTATCTAAGTAATCTAACAAAGGGTTAAAGAAATGTTCCTGATTTTCATCTAAGGTTTTATAAATAGCTCCCTGAAACACAGAGAATGGAAAAAAAAAAACAATGAAGAACACAACATGTATTATTTATATGGAATGGGATGGAAACATGTAAAACACTTTTTAAATAATTTCAAATATTTTCCTCTATTTTTGTAATACCAACAAAGCTTCTCAATCATGTCTTATATATTTGTTTTTTTTTTCCTTTTTTATATACTATTTTTCTTTCTTTTTCTTTGATTCCGTTAACTGAATAAGATTAGACAACCTTTTAAAGAGAAACACGCATACAAAACATACATGCATACACACATTTAAAAAAAAAAAGTGAGATTCCATGTTCAAAGGCGGTAAGCTGGTTTATTTTCACTCTTGATCTGAGAATGCTTAAGCAGTAATGTGTTTTTGCAGATGAGAGCGGAAGGCACACTTGCCCAAAAGGACGTCTCCACAATAGGTGCAATTAATAGCTTTGTTGTGCTTTTTGTGGAGCATAAAACTGCTGGAGTATGTAAACTTTTCCCCACAAGCATCACACTCATATGGGGTATCCCCAGTATGAGTTCGCATGTGGACAGTCAAGGCTGACTTCTGTGTGAACCTTTTACTGCAGCGTTCACATGAAAATGGTCTTTCGCCAGTATGGGTACGCATGTGAGTGAAAAGATTACGAGAGATTGTGAATGATTTGCTACAAATGTCACATTTATATGGTCTTTCACCAGTGTGGACACGCTTGTGTATAGACAAGTTGCTGGCTACACGAAATGTCTTGGGGCACAGGTTACATTGATATGGCCTCTCCTCACTGTGTGTACGCAAATGTGCAACAAGACGAGACTTTTGGTTAAATGTTTTGTCACAAATTTGGCACTTGCTATTCATCTCAGTTAAGTTGTCAAAGTTGCCATTATCAGCAGTTTGTTCACTAAAAGATGAAGTAGCAGAATTTTGTTGCTGCTGGCTATTGGTCAGGAAATTAGCAGAACTGTTAGCTGAAGAGAACATATCATCTAAGAATATGTTACTATCATTATATTCACTGTCAATTGTATCTTTAAAAATATTTTGACTGATGCTGCATTTAGCATCCATTGCACTTTCTGCCACTGTGTCATCCCCAAATTTATTCAGATTATCTGTCAAGCTGGAATTGGATTTCTTTTCAGGAGATTCAAGTATTAAACTGCCGTCAGATATTGGAGCATTTGGAAATAAATAGTCAGTAGTGCCATCAAATTGGAATGCCGGCGAAGCCTCAGGTGCATCAGACATACTTGCTCTGGAGTGATGATGCTTGATATGCATTTTCAGACTATGTGAATATGTGAAGGTTATTTTACAAACTTGACATACATATGGTCGTACACCTGTATGTGTACGCATATGAACTGTTAAAGCAGACTTCTGAGTGAATCGTTTGCTGCATTGTCCACATGCAAATGGTCTCTCACCAGTATGTGTACGTAAATGTGCAGTAAGATTTCGAGAAATTGAAAAGGCTTTTGGGCAGTATTGGCATTTGTAAGGTCTCTCACCTGTGTGAGTACGCAGATGCACTGTAAGGTCACTACATACACGGAAAGCCTTAAAACACAAGCGACACTTGTAAGGTCTCTCACCAGTATGGATGCGATAATGAGCAGCTAAATGAGCTCTTTGGCTAAATGTTTTACCACACACTTTGCAAGCAGCCTCATCAATGGAGAGTGGTTCATCTGATAACAGATTCTCTAGCCGTGCAGCTGTTGCTTCTATTTCATCAAAATCTATTTCAGTATTGGATAGTTCAACACATTCATTTTCACCATTTTTGTTTCCATCATTTTCTGTAGATTGTAATGAATACTTTGAGCGTCTTTGCCTTTTGGTTTTTCTGTTGAGCTTCTCTGAGATTCCAAATTTGGTACGTAATGACTGGTGAGGTTTTTCAAAATCTTCTAAATCTGCATTATGAGCTTGAAAATCACTAGTATTGCTTTTAATGAACATATTATTCTGGTCTAATTCTTCAAGTGATTTTTCATGAAGGTTCAGAGAATCTTTCTGACTGAGAGTAATCTGGTCAATTTCAAGTTCATTGAGATTGTTATTAACAAGTGAAAGAGACAAGAAAGGATCTGATTTCAAACGTGAATTTAAGTGCTGATCCTCAGAACTTTGCATCTTGGCATGAGGAACTTGATTAATTGAGTTTTGTTGCTTGGCTTTACTGCGCTGCTTGTGAGTTCTTCGATGGATTCCAAGAAGATAGCCATGTGTGAATGTTTGGTCACAATCATTGCACTTGTAAAGCCGGCCACTGGACGGTTTGCTATTGCTATTTAAATTATGTTGTTGTTTCCTGTGAACATTGAGACTGTAAGAATAGGCAAAAGATTGACCACAGACTTCACATTTGAATGGCTTAACACCTGTATGGGTTCTTATATGAACTGTTAGAGCTGATTTCTGAGTGAAACATTTGCTGCAGAATTCACACTTAAATGGTCTTTCTCCAGTGTGAACCCTCAAATGAGCTGTTAAATTTCGAGAAATCGAAAAACCACGATTGCAGATTTGACATTTGTAAGGCCTTTCTCCTGTATGACTCCGCAAATGGACTTTCAAATCATTAGGAATGCGAAATGTCTTGCTGCAGACATGGCAATTATAAGGACGTTCTCCTGTATGGATCCTGCTATGTGCTAATAAAAGGCATTTCTGATTAAATGTTTTCTCACAGTCATTACAAGAGTAAATTTGTGAGGCAGTGTCTGAAACATTATCATCACTCTTTTCAGCAAAGCCAACAACATCATCAAAGTCAGCCTTGTTCAAATTTTCAGATTCTAATAAATGCTGTTGCTGGCTAGAGAAATCTCTAGGCTCAGATTTATAAGCCATGTTTTGAGAAGTACTGACACAAGGAATTTTCTCTTTCTTCTTTTGGTTATTCAAGGTGCGAAAAGATTTTTCCAATGTTCCAACTGATGACGACGGTGATGGATCTGCAGGATCATCATTCAAGGCTTTGAATTTAAGAGAATCAATCATACTTGAGGAATTGGATTCATCTTTGATGCAAAGCATGGCTTCTTCCTCAAGCTTCATTTTGTTGATGACTTGGTTTACTTGATTAAGCTGTTGTTGATCGAAACCATCAGATAAATTAGAACGGTTGCGTTTTTTTGTTTTTCTTTTGCCACGTTTTTTAGCAGTATCTTTAATTGCATAGTTGGTTTCTTTTAGAGATGGTGTGTATGTCTCTTCCTGCAAAACAGATTCCTGATTAATCTCTACTCCTGATGGTGATATTGCAGTTTTGCTCAACCCAGGTTTATTTTTACTATTTGACTCTAAGTTTTCTTGAAGGTGTTCTTCAACGTGACTGCTAAGAGTATTGAAGCAAGGGAAAGTCTTGTCACAAACAGTACATCGGAAAACCTCCTCCTCAAGCTCGCCAGTGACATGACGCTGCTTATGTTGTCGTAAACTTGATGAATGAGCAAAACTTTGTGGACACATACCACATCTGAAAGGTTTTGATCCAGTATGGATACGCATATGGACCGTAAGAGCTGATTTCTGAGAGAAACATCTAGTACATATATTGCACTGATAAGGTTTTTCACCTGTATGTACCCTCATGTGGGTTGACAAGTTACGTAAGACTGTAAATGTTTTATCACACACTTTACACCTATAAGGACGTTGGCCTGTGTGAATACGCGTATGAACATTAAGATCATTCGACACACGAAATGCTTTATGACACCAAGTACATTTATATGGCTTTTCACCAGTATGAATTCGAAGATGTACCAAAAGCTGATGGCGCTGGCTGAAAGTGCGCTCACAAAAGCTACAAGACAGATTTTCCTCTTCATCATCAGCATCAGGGTCATCTAGAGATGCTGCACTGATATCAATGGCAGATCCTTCACCAGAATTGGAAGATAATATATTATCATTGATCTCGTTTTCAAGATCTTCCATTTTGGAATCACCTTCTTCTTCAAGATAAATAACAATCTGATCATTATTCAATTGATGGCAAGATGTATTATTTTGCACAGAAGAAGTTGGACTCACCTTAGATGGTAAATGAGGCTCATCAATACCTAGAATATCAGTATTGTTTTCATAAGGCTGCTGTGGGATTAATGATTTGTTAGATTTTATAAATGTATCTCCTAGTTTCTCAGACGATTTTCCTAAGTGTTGCTTTTTTATGTGTGCTGAAAGGAGGTAATAACGACTGAATGACTGAAAACAATGCTGACAATTATGGCTTTTTACATGGCACCGGTGTGTGTGGACTGCTTTCAAATGAGACATCAAGCTGCATGAGAATGCAAAACTTTTACTACAATATTGACATTTGAAATATTTCTTACCATGTATCATTTTATGCATTTTGCAAGCAGTTTGACGAGTAAACTTCCTCTTGCAATGAGAACAGCTGTAAAGACGGCTTTTCCAGTGTTTCCTCACGTGTTTACACAGGTCCTTGAATTTTCCAAAGTCTCGGTGACAATACCAGCAGATATGAGCTTTTTGTCTAGCTTTTATTTTTCTTGATATTTTGGCTTCATGTTGTAAAGACAAGTGTTTAGCATATTTAAAATAGGAACTTAATTTTCCGCCAAAACCCTCTTGAGAGGAACTCTTTGGGGCAACATTTTCAGAGTTCTGACTGTAGTTTTGCATTTCTAAATTCCCCACATAAAGTGCTTGCAGATCATCTCCATTTTTTGAAATCTGAGAATCACAACCCAATTGGTCTGGTAGACCTGATTTTCCAAATATAGATTGATCTACATTACCAAAATTTTCACCATTTCTTATGAATTCTTCAGCATTATTTTCCATTTTAACAAGCATATCTGTATTTGGCCAAAGATCTGGATTGTCTATGTTGGTAATCTGGCAGTCTATAGATTCAGTAACATCAATAGTCTGAGAAATCAATTTTAATTTTCCTTTCCTCTTTTTTTTTGACTTGGAATTCTTTAGGTGTGGTGTTCCAGTAGAGCTTAACAGCTTTCTGTCCAGTTCATTAACTACATTTTCATTCAGAATCTCAGTATCATCTGTACTAAAAGAAAGTTCCTCGATACTAGCAGCATTTTCTGCTAGCTGTTTGTCTTCATCATGCGACTTCATGTGCTGGTTAATAGCACAAGACCCAATATACATTCCCTGGCAATAGTTGCAGCGATAAAGTTTGTTATCACGTACATGTGAGTTTAGGACATACGAATAAGAAAATGTTTTGCCACAGCTTTTACAAACATATGGTTTTTCACCAGTGTGAATGCGGCTGTGTGTCCGTAGTGCACTTTGTTGAGTGAATGACTTATTGCAGGTATTGCACTGATAAGGTCGCTCCCCAGTGTGAATACGCAGATGTGCCACAAGATTGCGAGAAATAGCAAACCCACGCTTACAAAATCTACATTTGTATGGTCTCTCGCCTGTATGTGTTCTAGTGTGCACTTTCAAATCATACTGACGAGTGCATTGTCTTCCACACTCTGTGCATATGAATGGATTAGCATTTCGGGAATGTTTCCCTAAATGTTCAACGAAAAGTTCAGCCTCACATAATATCATGCCACATAGTGTACACTTGTATGTTTTAAATTTTTCAGCTATATTTGATGATGTATCAGCAGCAGTGGAGTTGGACAACATATCAATTTGGGACTGATCCATCATTGACATTATAGATGGCATGGAGGAAGAAGCCACCAAATCCTGCTGAGAGGATTGGGGTAGATTTAAGAAAACAGTACCTTCTGTTTCCTTCTTTATAAAAGAATCAGTCATGTCTCCTGAAGAGTTAAGGGGGTCTTTATTTTCATCACTACTATTGTTATTGCTGTGATTGTTGTCATTGTTCAGGAAGGAATTGGATAATGAAGCAGTTGATGGAAGAGACTTCAGAGCATCATTGAGAGCAGATGTGTAAATATCTTGGTCAAAAAGAGAAGCAATATCTAATTTATTTTCAACAAGGCATGATGATGATTTTGTGATTTCTTTGCCAAGATTTGTCTCAGACATTGCATTGTCTGATGTTTGAGAAATTTCCTTGGAAAAGGTATCACTAGAAGGCAGAAAAGATGGCTCATTTTTCACCGAGACACTATTGACCAATGATTCTGTAATAACAGCACTTTGGTTTTCTCCTTCATCTATCAGAGTAGTGGTCTGGTAACTTTCCCATTTATTATCTTGGGATGTATTTCCTTTATCAACAGAGTGCGTGTTCTCAGAAACACATTTCATATTTTCTTCAGTTTTTACAGAATTGAAAGATTCATTCCCATAAAGGCTTACATTAGATGAGCTATTAGCAACTGAAACAGTTGGACTGATATTTTTAGTTGCCTGACTAGCCTGACTGCCAACTGGATTTTTTGAAAGCAGCCGTTTGGATCTACTCCCAAACGTAGTATTGGATGCACTAACAGAAGGTGATTTGGAAGAGTGACAACTTTTTGATGACTTAGAATGTTTTGAAGGTGCTACCGTTGAAACTGAAGGATCATCAGACTGCTCTTTACTTCTAGATCTTGTCTGACGTTGCCCATTGCTAATCTGAATTGCACCAAGTGATTTTGCAATGCTTTCTCTTAAGTTACAGTAAATGGAAGAGGGCTCTGTAAACTCTGCATGTGAAGAGTTATCTTTGTCAATCGTTTGATAAGTATCATTGTCATCAACAGCTTTGTTGAATTTAGGTGCAACCAAGTTTTCTTGATTCTTTTCCTCTTTTAAATTATCTTTTGTCTTAGACAGTACTTTACCAACACCATTAACATCTTTCTGAGCAGTTCTTGAAGGATTGTCGTCATCACTCTTCTCGGAATCAGTGTCTTCATTGTGAGACTTCCAATGCTCGGCTAGAAGCTCAATTTGGTCAAAGCCTTGGGAACAAATAGAACAAGTATAGAGAGCTTCTTCCTCTGGTTGGGTATAATCGGAGAATCCCAATACAGTTGATTGCTTGATGGTCTCCTGGTTTTTAGGGGCTCTACCTGCTTTACAACGATTATTTTTTTTACGTCTGCCTCTACCAGAAAGATTTGTGTTACTAATAATATTGTTAGTGTTATTACTTACAGAATGAATATCACTACTATTGTTGCTGCTGTTATTGGTGTCAATGTCGTTGCCATTCTCAACACGTGTATGATCACGTAAGTGCACCTTCAAGCTGTTAGAGTATGCAAACTGTTTGGCACAAAAGATGCACTGGAAAGGTTTATCACCAGTATGAATCCTGGAGTGAACATTGAGTGCAGATTTCTGTGTGAAAGCCTTGTGACATAATGAACAGATAAAAGGTCTCTCACCTGTATGAATACGTATGTGTGCAGTGAGATTACGTGAAACTGCAAATGCTTGATCACAGAAGTTACATTTATAAGGCTTCTCTCCAGTATGAGTGCGGAAATGTACTTTCAAATCAGAGGCTGTGCGAAATGGCCGATTACACTGATTACAAATATGTGGTCGTTCTCCTGTGTGAATTCTCTGGTGAGAATCTAATCTAGATCTATTGGTGAATTCTTTGTCACAAAAATTGCACTCAAATGACGATTTACCCATTTTGGAAGAAAGAGAAATACAGAGAAGGATAGGATGAAGTAGAGATAGGTAACCTTTTGATTAAAATTTAATTTTCTAAGGAAAAGATGCCTTGTTTAAGGCAATGCTTGAAAGCTACCTGTATAGAACTGAAGGATTTTATTCCAAATCTAACAATAAAGTAATAGAATGGAGAGAATGACTCAGTAATTATCAGCTATTGCATACTGTTTTTGCAAGAAGGCAGAAAGAAAGAAAATGGTGGGAGGCAGAAGTTTGCCGTTTTCCACTCAAATATCCTACATTTACACCATGGTGTGGAAGACTGTCTATCAATCAGGAAGATATCGTATCATCATGGTAAAATACCTATCAAACATCCTGCTACAATCTTCGCCTGAATTTGCCATATCATGACAGGAAATAGAATGAGGTTGATGTCCTAGACTTCAAGCAAAAATCCTTTTTGAAAGGCAATCTGGAAAGAAAGAAAAGAAAATACATACAGAATAATGTCAGAGGATATTTCTTTCAAAATTTCATATATCTTTTGTTTTAAGCCCACTTTTTATAATAAAAAAATGGATTTATCTCTCTCATTCTCTCTCTACACACACAAACACACACATAATTTAGTAACAGTTCTGACTTGGCTTCATGCAACTTATCAAACGAACCTATCTCGTCAAGCTTCTAGTGACCAAATGAGATAAGTCCAAGATGGCTTCTAGATGCTGGGTTTTTACAGTTCAATGCAAATCATATTAGCAACATCAATTCAAGTCTTTATTCCTACAACCATGTGTCAGGACAGGGTGTTGGTGAGTACCTGGTGATTTTCTGCCGGGGAAGTGGGGTATGGTTTATTATCAGATCATTGATGTGCACGTGTGTATCTGACATGCGAGCACGTCAGGTCTGTGTGCATGTGTATCTGCTTTGTGTGTTTGGGGCATGTGCACATGTATCTGCAGCATGTGCATTCATTTTCCTTTTCAAAGATACTGCTCAATGGTGGAGTGAGTGTGTGTGTGTGTATGTGTGTGTGTACATATATATATATATATACACTTTATTTAAAAGCAGCAGAAATTTAACAAAAGCTGTTACTCGGAGTTTCACGTTCTCGTTCATCGGACAGTTTTGTTAAAATAGAAC
>NC_043001.1:99515253-99520143 GCF_006345805.1 Octopus sinensis | reverse complement strand
ATACACACACATACATATATATATATATACACACACATACATATATATATATACACACACATACATATATATATAATACACACACATACATATATATTATATACACACATACATATATATATATACACACACATACATATATATATATACACACACATACATATATATATATATACACACACATACATATATATATATATACACACATACATATATATATATATATATATATATTTATATACACACATACATATATACGTATACATATGTCTAACTATATACATACATGTACAGGAGTTGGACAAAATAATGGAAACACCTAGCATCATAGCATCATAACTTTGAAATATCTATAAAACTTATATGCCAAAAATTATAGTCAAAAGGTTGTTTATTTTTATGTTATTTTTATTTGTTATAAGTATTGTTTAAAATGATTTGCTTAAATTGCTTAAATATTTTGCCTAAATTGCTTTTCAGGTATCAGAAAAAGGTAATTAAAATGACATCTGTCAGACTTTCAAAGAGGTCAAATTGTTGGTGCTTGTATGCATAAAGAAAACAGCTGAAATGTTTGGTGCATCAAGGCGTACTGTTTCAAAAGTAATGCCAGCCTTTGAGAAAGAGGGAAAAACCTCCTCATCAAATCAAAACTCCAGCAGAAACCCAAAACTTTCAGATACCGACCGTCAGACTCTTACACGAATTGTTAGAAAGGATCACAAAACAACAGCTCCACAAATTACTGCAGAGCTTAATGAATACACTGAGAACCCAGTTTCCACTTGAACAGTTCGATGGGAGGTGCACAAAGCCAGATTTCATGGCAGGGCTGCACTCAGAAAACTACCACTACA
Organism: Octopus sinensis; assembly: GCF_006345805.1. Lineage (NCBI taxonomy): Eukaryota > Metazoa > Mollusca > Cephalopoda > Octopoda > Octopodidae > Octopus > Octopus sinensis. The sequence continues at coordinate 99,519,286 of NC_043001.1, read as the reverse complement.
TTCAAGAACGTTGCAAAGTGTTTACAGTTAGAGTAAAAATTGGTCCCTAGAGCAGTGGAAGAATGTTATTTTCTTGGACGAGTCATCCTTTACCTTTTTTCTGACTACTGGCCGAGTATACGTGTGGAGAGACACCCAAAAGAAGCATGTGACCCAGACAGCCTTCTTCCAACAGTTAAACATGGAGGAAGATCTGTGATGATCTGGGTGGCTATATTCTGGAAATCTGCACGCCCAATGATTTCCCTTCATGGCAGAATTAATAGTCAAGACTGCTTAAGCATTCTATTTGATCAAATTCATCCGTAGAGAAACGCAATCTTTCATGATGACGCACCAATTCACAAAGCTAAAGTTGTTACTGAAGGGTATGAGGAACATTCTAATGAAGTTAAACATCTTACCTGGACACAATAGTCCCCAGATCTCAATGTCATTGAACATTTATAGTGTATTTTAGAAAAACAAGTAGGGAGTCGATATCATCACTACAAGAACTGGAGACTGTTCTAGCTGACAAATAGGCAAAAATTCATTTGGAAACAATTCAAACTTTGTTAGAGTCATAGGATTTCGGCTTCAATTACTGTCAAAGAAAGTCCTACTCCATGTTAAAATAAATTTGCCTAAAATTTTAAGGTGTTTCCATTATTTTGTCCACCCACTGTATAGATACATACATATATTCTTTTTCTTTTATTCTTTTATTTGTTTCAGTCATTTGACTGTGGCCATGCTGGTGCACCGCCTACATATATATATATATATATTTATAAATAAATAATAGGACATTCGACTCACTAGAAAGAGCAGTTAAACTCCAAACCACTAATAGTTTGAATGTATATTATATAGTCTATTGACTATTTTTTCTTTCTCACTTGACCGCTGGTAGCGAAGAATTTTTCTAGAATTTTTTGCTACCCTAAAATTTATTAATTAATGATTTTTTGGCTAATTTTGAAATTAAATCGGCAGTTTATATTTGCTGCTGAGAAAACCGAGCGAGTGTGGTGGATTTTGATAAGTTATAGCATATAGACTCGAAGCATGGTTATTATCGCTTTGTGGCTATATGGTAGTTCTTGGTTTTCGATTTTGGTTCTGATTTTCACTTGCCTCAACGGGCCTTCACAAGTGGAATTTTGTGTCCCAAGAAGGAAAGGTATGCATAAGTCAACTGGCTACATCCCAGGTAGAGGCCACGGGTTATGGTCTCACTAGTCCTGCCGGGTCTTCTCACGCACAGCATACTTCCATAGGTCTCGGTCTCTGGAAGTATGATGTGCGTGAGAAAACCATACATATATTCACATATATATATATATATATATATATACATATATTCACATATATATATACATACATACACATGTATATATACATACATACACATATATATATACATACATACACATATATATACACACACACACGTATATATATATATATATACATATATCCATACACATATACACAAGTATATACATATACATATATACATACACTTATATATACATACACATATATATATTATACACACATTTACTCTTGTGGGTTCGCGGCCGAACCCAAAAGTGTAAACAAGAGAGACAGGGAGAAACAAGGAAAAATGTCCCTTGGATTTGAATACTATGCAAATATTCTTTCAAAAAACTGTTCATTTAATTTTCCCAAAATTTGTTTTCCATGGTTACAGTTGAAGAAGTCTCAATGACTGAAACCGGCACTGAAATGATTTGTATTAAATTATTTTAGCATTTTCTACCTTGACTTGTTTCCACATATATACACACACACACACATATACTATATTTGAATACACACACGTATATTGACATGAAACGAGAATGTTTCATGCCTGTTGTGCAGGCCATATGCCAGAAATATGTCCCAGCACACAAGGCCAAAACAAATAGGAACAAGATTCCAAAGGAGAGGAAGATCTTCATGAGACGACAGACGAAGGTTGCAAATCGACTGAACCATCATTCCAAAAGTAGCGAAAGGTCCCGCCTAAAAACAACACTGATGGAGATTGAAAAACGGCTGAAACAATCCTATGTGAAGGAGGGCAAAGAAGCTTGGCTTATAAAAAAAAATTAAGTCAAACTCAAATGCCTTCTTTCATTAAGTGAAGTATGCTGCAAGACAGGACCCTCTTCCAAAAGGATGGCTCCCTCACAGACAGTCCAACTAAGATCAGTGAGGTACTGAATGACCAGTTCAAAAGTGTCTTTACCACCCTGTTGGAACACTGACAAGTGAACGAACCAGTGGAATTCTTTGCCACCTCACCTAAAACCAGATGACGTGGACATGAATTCAACTGCTGGTCCTGATGGTTTCCCAGCAATCCTCCTCAAATTGTGTAAGCATACCCTGGCAAAACCTCTCCAGGTTCTCTTCCAGAGCTTTCCTGCAAATGGCAGAGTGCCAAGCAAGCTGAAGGAGGGAATAATACACCCAATCCATAAAGGAGGAAGCAGGGCAGATGCCAAAAACTATAGGCCTATCTGCCTGACTTCACCCATCAGCAAAGTCATAGAACGGATAGTCAGAGAGAAACTAATCGCAGTCCTTGAAGAAAATAACTTGCTGAGTGATACCCAGCATGGTTTTCGACCAGGTAGGAGCTGCCTGACCCAGCTCTTACAACATTATGACTGGGTGTTGAGGCAGTTACTCGACAAATCAAATGTGGACGTAATCTACCTTGATTCTGAAAAAGCTTTTGACAAGGTGGATCATGGTATGATATGCCACAAACTGCATGATCTTGGCACAGCTGGAAAATTTGGAGAATGGTTACATGACTTTCTGAAAGATAGAAGTCAGGTAGTAGTGGCTAATGGAGCCACCTCTATGAAAACACAAATAGTGAGCGGTGTTCCACAAGGCACTATCTTGGAACCACTGCTTTTTATAGTGGCCCTCTCAGATATGCCCTCAAGAACCCAGATAGCCACTCTTGCAAGCTACGCAGACAATATGAAAGTCTCGCAGAAAATACAGTACCCCAGCGATGTTGCACATCTGCAGCAGGAGTTGGACTCAATTTACAGATGGGCTGAGGATAACAATATGCAGTTTAATGCTGAAAAATTCCTAGTCCTGTGCTACCAACGTCCCAAAACTGAATATGAAACTTACAGGGTGCACTGGTCCACAGGGAATTTCAATCCCAGAGCCCAAATCAGTGAGGGACCTGGGTATCGACATGAGTGATGATACCTCTTTCCAAGTGCACATTACCAGGATGGCGACAAAGTGCAGACGACTGGCTGGATGGATCCTGAGAACATTCAGAACCAGAGATAAAGAAAGTATGATGGTCCTCTGGAGGACATTCATCCTCAACTGCCTGAATTACTGCTCACCCAACAGTGTGAAATTAACAGCGGACCTTGAAGTAATCCAGAGAAGATTCACAAAGAAAATTTTCCCTTTACAACTGCTCAGCTACTGGGAAAGGCTGAAACAGCTAAGACTCTACTCCCTGCAGAAAAAGCGGGAGAGGTATGCAGTAATATATGTCTAGAAGATCCTAGAAGGAATTGTGCAAAATAATGGCATTGAAAGCTACATCAATGCCAGAATAGAACGACACTGCATAGTGCCAAAGATCCCAGCAATGCCATCACGCTTCAGAACCAGTTACTGCAACAGCCTGGGTTTCAAGATCCCACAGCTTATTAATATTCTCCCAAAGAGCCTGAGGAACCTGCAAAAAGGAGTTGTAGGCGTTTTTAAATTAAAGCTGGACCTCTTCCTGTCAAGAGTCCCAGATGAACCTACATCACGGCAAGAGGTGTAAATGAGGGTAGCTATATCAAACTCCATTCTTCACCAACTGCCACATATTGGAGGAGGCGCTCAGTAATGAGAGTGTAGTAAAACGGCAGTGCATCAGCATGGCCACAGCTCTGAGCTGAAACTACAGAAAAATAATACTATATTTGAATATATATACATATATATATACACATATATATATACACATATATATACACATATATATACACATATATAT
>NC_043001.1:98476707-98495153 GCF_006345805.1 Octopus sinensis | reverse complement strand
CCCAGTGCGTAACTGGTACTTATTTAAATCGACCCCGAAAGGATGAAAAGCAAAGTCGACCTCGACGAAATTTGAACTCAGAACGTAACGTCAGATGAAATGCCTATTTCTTTACTACCCACAAGGGTGCTAAACACAGATTAAGTCGAGTATATCGACCCAGTGCGTACTGGTACTTATTAATCGACCTTGAAAGGATGAAAGGCAAAGTTGACCACGGCGGAATTTGAGCTCAGAATGTAACGGCAGACGAAATACGGCTACGCATTTCGCCCGGCGTGCTAACGATTCTGCCAGCTCGCGGGGGTCGATGTAACTGACCCTTTTCTCGGAAATTTCTGGCTTTGTGTCAAAATTCGTAACCATTATTATTGTTATAAGTACCCTGAAGAGTGTTATCCCCTTCAATACGCACACATATAGATGACAGAAAAGAAAGAAGATACGCGCTTAGACATGGACACACGCAAAAGAAACATATACTTACCAGGGCGGGCCTTGGGAGGGGCAAGGCCCAATTGGAACATTTTGTTGGGCTCCAGGTTCCCAACCAACTTGCTACTCGGAAATTCCCTCCCCCTTCACCTCGCAGTGTTTCTTTTTTTTCCTCGTTTTTGTTTTCAGGTGCTATCAGCTAATCTCGCCACGTAATACACTACAGATGACTTTCTCCCTTTTTGCGGCATATTAGGTGACCAGAATAGTACGTGTTTTGTATGTTTAATAACGGCTACTTCTAGTATAATAAACAGCCACGTTAAGGACAGGCTACCTTTCAGTCTATTTAAAACAGAGTATAATGTGTGTATGCGTGTGTATATATGTGTGTGTGTATGTGTGTGTGTAGGTATGTATGTGTGTATATATGTATATATATATGTGGTGTGTGTGTGTGTGTGTGTGATGTATATGTGTACATGTATGTGTATGTGAATATATGCATATATAATATATATATACGTATAGTATATATATATATATATATATATATATATATATATATATATATATGTGTGCATATATATATATATCTATATATATATATATATATAATATATATTATATATATATCTATATATATATATATATATATATATATTATATATACAAAATGAGAAAATGGAGAAATATATCTAAATCAATCATCAACTATCAGATAATACCGAATCAATACTTTATTAAAAACACTACACAATAGCCAATGATATTATACATTAATATAATACAAATATAACAAGACATAGAAATACATTACAATGTAGCTGACAGCTGTTCGGCCATGAAGAAAGGTATGTCTCATTAACCTATTAGCCATATAATGAGGTATAAATGAGACATTAACAAGAAATCTTACGGCCTCTTCAGAGATTTTAATGCAAGTATGAGTACAAATCCTAAATAATTTACATATAAATATAAATATGTGTGCATACATACTCATATTCTTACATATATATATACACCAATAATACAATATAAACATATAGATCAATATACATCAACAAAAACAATAATGTTCCATATTGAACTCCACAGCTCCTCAACCAACATCAAGAAACAAAACAGACACACTCACACTCAATGCAGGCATATATATTAAACAGTCCAATATATTAAAATGCGGATGTCCGCTTGCATTGGATGGTACCGTGGTGGTGGTATTAACTTTATTGACTTTTTGTGAATGACACATTTTAATATATTGGACTGTTTTAATATATATGCCTGCATTGAGTGTGAGTGTATCTGTTGTGGTTTCTTGATGTTGGCTGAGGAGCTGTGGAGTTCAATATGGAACATTATTGTGTTTGTTGATGTATATTGTCTATATTGTTTATATTGTATTATTGTGTATATATATATATAATATATGTAAGAATATGAGTATGATGCACACATATTTATATTTATATGTAAATTATTTAGGATTTGTACTCATACTTGCATTAAAATCTCTGAAGAGGCCGTAAGATATTCTTGTGTTAATGTCTCATTTATACCTGCATTATATGGCTAATAGGTTAAATGAGGACATACCTGTCTTCATGGCCGAAACAGCTGTAGCTACATTGTAAATGTATTTCTATGTTGTTATATTTGTATTATATTAATGTATAATATCATTGCTATTGTGTAGTGTTTACTAAAACTATTGATTCGGTATTATCTGATAGTTGATGATTGATTTAGATATATTTCTCCATTTTCTCATTTTGTATTATTAATTACGGTAAAAATAATTTTACCGTTGCCCACATAATACAGTAAATGAATTAATTGCATCGCAATTTTTAACATTTATGTATTAGCTTTGTTGGGTACTTCTCTAGCAGTATATTGGATATATGTTATCCCATGGAGGGTTGAATTTACAACCCCTATTCATTTTATAAGATATATTATATATATATATATATATATATATATAGGGCAACGTCTTGGTGGGGTCAGTAAAAGCATCCAGTCCACGCTGAAAAGTGGTGGCGTTAGAAGGGCATCCAGCCACAAAAACCATGCCAGACCAGACGGGTGCCAGACGTACTCTTTGGCTTTTTTGGCCCTTGTCAAACCGTCCAACGTATACCAGCATGGAAAACGGACGTTAAATGATGATATTTATATGTGTATGTATACGTGTGTGTGTGTGTGTGTGTGTGTGTGTGTGTGTGTGTTGTGTGTGTTAACTTTCTGAAACATGGATAATTTTTTAATAAAATACAAAATGGGACAAGAACGCAAAACATCCGGACAACTAGGTGATACAAAAAGGGACAACAAAACATTCAGATAGATGATACAAAGAAAACAAGAGTGGATCATTCGAAGTTTTCTATCTTCAGTCAGGAACCAGTTTATTCTCGCAATTTCGGCTGATTATTTTTGAGATTGCTCCAATCTGGCCTGCCCCAAGGAAAAACCAAGCTAAGAGCATTATATTCCTTTAAAGAAAGCATCGAATGTATACAAAAACAAGGACGGAAAGAACGGACAATGTTACACAAATATAAATACAATAAAAAAAATACAGTAAAAATAATAACAGGACATAACAACAGGTTTCTTTCGACTAAGGACGAATTGAATTAAACTGGCATGTGTGGAAATGAAGCCTTACGGCAGAGATAAAAAAGTTTCGCAAACACAGGGATGAATATCGATGTTGCACGAACCACGGTCAGACCCAGAAAGAAGGAGCGAGCAGTCTGGCCGAGTTGGCCGGATGTTTTGCGTTCTTATCTCATCTACTTATATAATAAATTTCTTGATAAATAATGAATATTTCTTAGCCTTAATTAGCTCCCTATTTGTTGTTTTATGTAATAGTATTCTAAATATAGCAGGTGATTTGTAGTACTTATTATATTAGTTTATTTTAGTTATTTAGGTTCTGTTTTTAATTATAGTTAGATTTATATAGTTGTTCATTTTATTACTAAATATATTTTTAATAAATATTTAATGGTTTATTGAATATAGAGTCTGATATTTCAATTACCTGAAGATTGACTGTAACCATAACTCGAATTATTACGAATTGGACAGCCATGAAACGATCGTAGTTGTTGTTGTACTCATTATCTTTTATAAACTTTTAAATACTTTTGATAATATTTAAAATAATATAAATTAATTTTATGTATTGACTTAAGTTTTTCATTGTTTGATTTGCCTAATAGTGGATTTTTACTCTAATTTAATATTATATATATTATATATATATATATATATATATATATATATTATATATATTATATATATATATATATATATATTATAATATATAGGTATGTATATATATATAGGATTGTATGTATGTCTGTATGGGTTAATGCATGTATGTATGTATGTATGTATGATGTATGTATGTATGTATGTATGTATGTATGTATGTATGTATGTATATTTCTTTTGTGGAATAGTGGAGCTCGGAACACAAAGCATGTGAGTATGGGTAATTGGGTTGACAAACACTTTTATATAGAAAAGTTGAAGGCTAGCCGTAGGGTTTTTCTATTCAAAAAGAGTTGTCAACGCAATATTTACATGCCATTATTTATAGCCTTATGTGATACGACATCCACTATTCTAAACAAATTATTTGACGTTCTCTCGAATGCTTATAAAATCCTTATGATGTCAAAAGTGTATGAATATCATTATTCAATTTTTTTTCAAGATTTCTTGCCAATAGATAAACAACCAGTTTCTAACCAAGAATTTTTTCAGTTCCAATGATGGCCTGGATCTGTGGTCTTCGAATCACCTTTCTCCTTTCTGGATTTGAGAGGTATAAACCTGAACTTGTAATCTAGGTAGACTAACTGTAAATTCTCAATAGTTCAGCATAGTCAGCATAGGATATTCGTTTTCGCTGATCTTCAGTTCATATTAAGATCATCTGGGTGGCTGATTTCTTCCAATGTACCTAGTTTCTCTTCTCGGTCCTAAATCAATGTCTCGTCTGTTATGTTTATGTTTTATCGCGGTTTTCACTGAACATTCTACCAGTATTCTTTCCTATTATGAGTGGTGTATGGCTTTTACTATACTGCGAGTTCTTAATTCTTTGACTTCAGGGTTATCCTTCCAGTGGATCTCGTCAGGATATCGACCAGACTATCGGATGTTGATATACCCCTATTTCTTTATTACCCACAAGGGCTAAACACAGAGGGGACAAACAAGGACAACACAAGGTATTAATCGATTACAATCGACCCCAGTGCGTACTGGTACTTAATTTATCGACCCCGAAAGGATGAAAGGCAAAGTCGACCTCGGCGTAATTTGAACTCACAACGTAATGCAGACGAAATACCGCTAAGCATTTCGCCCGGCGTGCTAACGTTTCTGCCAGCTCGCCGCTATTCACAGTGTTTGATTTGCGTGCGCATGTACTAGAATTCCAGGCTTCTTTACATGTGTGTGTGTGTGTGTGTGTGTGTGTAAATTATAAATTAGAGATAAAACCACTATTATGCAGCTCAAACAGTGATAGACATAAACCAAAACATAAACAAACAAATAATATATATTTTTATAAAACATATAACTAGATCTCAAAAAGTACAAAAATGAATGATCAATTTATAAGTAAAAAAAAAACTACGTACTCTAATTTATAATTTATATCTTATATATTCATATTGTGAAATTCGATTTAATACTAAATTGAATTTTTCCCTGTAAGTTTGGAGTTATACTCCCTATTATTATTATCATTATTATTATTATTATTATTATATTATTATTATTATTATTATTATTATTATTATTATTATTATATATATATATATATATATATTTATATATATATATATATATATAATATATATATAATCAGCACCACCACTGAAGGTTGATCCAAAAATTCTTCACACTTACCCTTGTTTCATTTCAAAATTTCGTAAAAGCAAGCTTCCTTTCTCAGCCCTGTCCTTTTTTTCCAACTGTATAAGACCTTAGTTCCTTCTTTCCTTTCGCACTACCACTCGTGGCTGTTTGCTTTTTCCCTTATTTCTCTGAAAACTGTTACATTATTGTGCTATGTATATTTATATACACATGCATACGTCTTTATATATATTCATTGTTTGTTTGTGCTCGTAATTTTCTGTCTCTCATGTACATTTTTGTTCTTCACTTTTAACTCTTTGTGTGTCCATCACCTCAGTGATATTCCCTATATCACTAGGGCATAGTGATATATGAATATTCTCTAAATGCATCGAAACGTTGATGACTCTGGTCCATATGGCCGATGAGAGGATTTCAATGTCCATTTGTCTTGTCGTTTTTCGTCAATCATTCCATGTTCCATTTTCAATTTTATATGATATACATATGTGTGTGTGTCTATGTATGTATGTATGTATGTATGTATGTATGTATGTACGTATGTATGTATGTATGTATGTATGTAGTATGTTGTTGTATGTATGTATATGCATATATATATAATACATATATGCTTATGTACATAAAGATATGTTTGTGTATATACGTATATGTATGAGTGTAAATATATACACAGATATATGTGTTGTGCGTGTAAATACACACACACTCACACGAATACATATATACAGATACAGAGAGGGAGAGAGAAATTTTATGAGACATGTATATATGTGTGTATGGGTGTGTATGTTGGTGCGAACAGGAAAATTAGAACTCAACTACGAGTTTATATATGCGTATTTTATTAATATTTAGCAGAACCAACAGAGTGACTCAAGGTCCGGTAGTTTCGTGCGTTGGCACAGAAACCTCGGACCATAAGTCGCTGTGTTGTTTCTACTAGTATTAATATATATATATATATATATATATATATAATATATATATATATATATAATATATATATATATATATATATATATACATATATGTATAATATATTATATATATATATATGTGATATATATATTATAAGACATATGCAGGTATATAAAACACCCAAACGAGTTTGTCTTTTGAGAAAACTTTCTGTTCGTTCTTGATGCGCCTAACAAATGTCTTATATATATAATTTATATTTAAAAATCGTAAATAGTAATATATTACTTGTTGTACGTAAGCATATGTGCGTATAAGGATATATTTATATTGTATATATATATATAATATATAATATATATATATATATATATATATATATATATATATATATACATATATATACTAATATATAGTGTGTGTGTGTGTTTATATAAATATATATATGTTGTGTGTATGTATGTAGATGTATATTTATGTATGTATACTGTATAGTGAGATAGAAAGATATATATATAATATATACACGCACGCATGAACACACACAGACACACACATCTACACATATAAAGACAGATATATATATAGAGACACAACACACACAGACACACACAGAGACACACACACACACACAGAAGGATAAGGAGAGAGAGAAGAGAAAGACATATATGTATATATAAAACCGTTCCTTTAAACTAAGCACAACAGTTTTCATTTGCCAAATTATTCCCCTTTGAATGCTTCTGTATTTTTATACCCATTACACCCTACTCCCTCTTCTCCTCCAGCCCCTCCCAATATTTCCTCCTTATTGTTTATGACAGCCGTTACTGATCATATTATATTTCACTAGGCCTACACGATATTGATTTTTTTTTTAAATAATATATTCCAGTGAATCGACACTTTCATTCTTGAAGCTTTACATGGTCATCATTACCATCGTGGTCATCATCATCATCATCATCATCAGAATCATCATCATCATCAGAATCGGCATCATCATCATTATCATCATCATCGTCATCATAGTCATCATCTTCGTCATTATCATAATCAACATAGTCGTCGTCATCATCGTAGAAAAAACTGAATAGTGTGTGTGTGTGTGTATATATATACATCTGTGTGTATATGTATGTATATCTACATATATATATATATATATATATATATATATATATATATATATATATAACGGCGGTGCATCAGCATGGCCGCAGCTCTGGGCTGAAACTAGAAAAAATATATATATATATATGTGTGTTGTGTGTGTGTGTGTGTGTGTGCATATGTGTGTATTTTATATATATATATAACTTCACATAGAAACGAACGTTTATGTATGTATACGTTTATATATGTATGCATATGTGTGTGTGAGTGTGTACACACATACACACACAGACATTTATATACATACATGCATATATACGTATGTATATGTGTATATGTGTGTGGGGTGGTGCGTGTGTGTGTGTGTGTGTTGTGTGTGTGTGTTTGTGTGATGGTTGTTCATTTATAAGCGCTGTAGGTCATCTTTGATTATTCAAAGAACAGCGCCGTCAATAGCCTTGCAGAACCACTCTACTGGCATTATCCTTGGACAAGCCGAAGCAAGACAGCGGGTGCCAAAGACGCTCACCGGCTTGAGAGTGTGAGGATGCCACGTCTTCAGCTGACGTTCAAGATCTCCAAAACAGTCGACACCGTTTTTTCACTCGACAGACTTTACCATCAGAGAACCTCTTTCTAGAGATGTCTTTTAATAAAAGCAAAGAGGTACCTCACAGCCAAGATACCAATCTACTAACCCACCAGATGCCAATCCAGAATTTCTAAGTACCTCCACTAATACGTTTTTGTACATACACACACTCCCACTCACATACGTGTGCGGTTGTCTGTGTGTATGTGGGTGGTGCTACTGATGACGCTTAAAGATGCAGAAATGTGTATTAACAATTCCACTTCTGCTTCTAGACACTTTTTGATTGCTGTATGTATATATATATATATATGTGTGTGTGTGTGTGTGTGTGTGTGTGTGTGTGTGTGTGTGGTGTGTGTGTGTGTGTGTGTGTGCGTGCGTGCGTGGAGGCGCAATGGCCCAGTGGTTAGGGCAGCGGACTCGCGGTCGTAGGATCGCGGTTTCGATTCCCAGACCGGGCGTTGTGAGTGTTTTTTGAGCGAAAGCACCTAAAGCTCCACGAGGCTCCGGTAGGGGGTTGTGGCTATCCCTGCTGTACTCTTTCGCCACAACTTTCTCTCTTTCTTCTGTTGGTCTGCTCGCTTAAACAAGGCTAAAACAATGCGAAGCGCATTGTGACCAGCGATGTGTAGCAGCATCTGATAGCCTGGTCGGTCACGGTGATCACGGTGATATATATATTATATATATATATATTCTGTTTTTAATTTTATACGTCTATACGAGGTGCTTCCCCGTAGTAAATACCGATGTTTCCATGTTTTTCATAGTATATCTGCATTTAATATGATATACAGAATGCTAATTTAGACTAATACTGCTTCTGTCGCTAATATTAACAGTGGATATATATATCGCTAGCCACTACACACTCTTTATTTTCTCTCCTTGTTTCTTTCTGTGTTCTTTTCTGTCGAAGAGCGTAGGCTCGAAACGTTAAAGACTTTTTCACTTCCCGAGCGTTATACTAATACAGTCTACACCAACTGTCTTTGTCTTTTGTTTGTTTTTTTGTGAATTCCGCCCACTCCCTCTCTCTATATATATATATGTATGTATAGTCGGCTAATAATCCGTATTTTTTTTCATAGCTGCCATCTCTGAAGAGCAAGCGGTATTACTTAACTGAGCTATTCTCTAACATTCAAAACTATATAGTTTGATTAAGAATCAAGAGTTATTGCCGACTTTGATGGATTTTGAGCTCGGGAACATCAAGAGCTGTAATTAAATAGGGTAAAACATTTTGTCTCATTCTCTGTAGATTCCATTAATCCATTGCCAAAATATATAAATGCTAATAACAAAATATTCAATTTCCTTTCAGTCAACAGAAAAAATAAAATTGCAAACGAATAGAATATGAAAAATTAAACCGTATATAATAACATGTCATTATAAAATGTCATTAAAATGTCATTAGTAAAGTAAATACACGGTAGAATAAATTACATTCACCTTTCTAATTTATTACCTTCGTATCTAAGAGAATTGAAAATAATAAAGCATCTATCTATGAAACAAAAATTGAAAATTCAGAAAAGAATAAAAATTCTCAAATCTGAGAAGGAATGAGAAAATAACGATTTATCATAAATAAAATATAAAATATTTCACTCACTGAGCAAATAGAAGAAATATATATAAATAATTCTGTGTTGGCTTAAGTATAATTAACCTAATACGAAGTACATTTAATCTACGCTTATCATCATATGATATGTGCATGACGTGGATGTGTGTGCGTATCTATGTAAGCATATAGGTACATGTTGGTATTTGTGTATATATATATATATATATACATATATATGAAGCAATACAGATTGTGACGTTTATCCATAATCCTCAAAATTTACACGTGTGAAAAATCAGACACAGTGAAACCGGTTAAGTATCTTTTAATTTTACTTGTTTCAGTCATTTCCCTGCGGCCATGCTGGGGCACCGGTTTTATTAGAGCAAATCGACCCCAGGACCTATTCTTTGTAAGCCTAGTACTTATTCAATCGGTCACTTTTGTCGAACCGCTATGTTACGGGGACGTAAATACACCAGCATCGGCTGTCAAGTGATGTTGGAGGGGCAAACATAGCCACACAAACATATACACACATACATACATACGTATATATACATATACGTATGTATATATACATATATATACATATATATACATACGTATATGTATATGTATATATATATATATATATATATATACGACGGGCTTCTTTCAATTTCTGTCTACCAAATCCACTTACAAGTTCGGCCCGAGGCTATAGCAGAAGACACTTGCCCAAAGTAGACGCAGTGGGACTGAACCCGGTTGGTATGGGGCTGGGAAGTGGTCAGGGCTAGTGTGTGCGTGGTAATGTGATGTGGTGTGATGTGGTGTTGTGTGGTATGGTGGTGTATGGTCTGGTGGTGTGACACATGAATGTGCTTGTGTGCGTGTGCGTATGTGCGTGTGTGTGTGTGTGTGTGTGTGTGTGTGTGCGTGTGTATGTATGTGTATGGATAAAATGAGCGAGAAAGCGTGATAGATAGATAGATAGATAGATAGATAGATAGATAGATAGATAGATAGATATAGATAGATAGATAGATAGATAGATAGATAGATAGATAGATATGGATTCATTGCCTTAATTTTCTTATATATGTACCGTATATTACAACACTTTGCTCTACACCACGGCGGCATCCTGTGCTTAGGTTTGAAGATGTTCGTTTTCTTTCTTTAGCTTGGGTAATATGCTAAAAATAGGACGACTTTTCTCGTGTTGAAAAAGCTTATCCATTGATTGCTAATGGTGGTAAATCTTTTTGCAATGTTCAGTGCTCTTATTAGAAGTGGGTTTTCCGTTTGACAGGTAGAGTTGTGTGAATTTGTTCGCCTTTTTGTTCTTCACATTGTTCAAACTGTCGATATTTTTATCACTCCTTCTAACTCATTGCCGTTGGATTCATAAATTTGCATTTGATGTCTGCTAAGAAGTTAGTTTTGTGGCTTTTCATTGTGATGTACGGCTGTCGTCTGACTAAGCAACTTCCTTCTATCTGTAAATTTCTTAATTTCTTGGCTTCTCAATTGATTGCATTGTATGTATTGACGCTTGCAGTTTTATGTTTTAGCTATGCTCATCAAAAGAACTTTTCTTTAGTGGATGTCATTGCTTTTGTGCGTAGAGATTTTTGCTTTCTTTATGTATTTATTTTTATAACATTAGTAATATTATGTCTGAATGTAGTTGAATTTCGAATTTTTTTTTCCATAATTCTTTGATATGAGCTTCTTTGTCGTGTCGATGTGATCTGCTTCGAATTTTTCTCACTCTTTAAATTGTGACAGAATATTGCATATTTTAAAACTAAACTTTTTACATGAAGGTGCATCATCATTGTATTTTATGTGGTGGTTCGCTTTACAGCGCATATGTTTGATCACATTTCCATCATTTTGAATAAGACATTCCAGGTACATCTTTCTAGTTGGGAGAGGCATGTTTTTGATAGATGACCGAGTGTTTAGTGTTCCATATCCAGTTAAGTCCTCGCTACAAAAGACGTAGACATCAAGATCAAGGTAATACAAGACATATCAAACAACTGCAAAATACTTTAAGACAGTTCCTGCCTGATATCGCAACCGTATAAAAAAGTCGTGTGCAGAGTTCATAAGCACATATAATCCTACGCATCTTTTTTTTAATACGGTAGGATGTGGTTTGAAGAGAATTTCACAGCTATATCTAGCATATCAGGAGACTACCTTAAGACTCTCTCCTTCAATCCTTGTAGAAAGGTGAAATGGCAAAGGAGATATTGTACTAAGAGTACCAGTTTATGGATTGTCAGTTTTAACCCTCGTTATGTCTTATGTCGTGTTTCTGTGAAGAACTTGTTACTCTCGATTCCTCGGGCAACCAATTTGTTGCGGATATTCGCTGCTCACTCTCACATAGACTAAGGGCGATGAAAAACTTGGCTCACTCCCCACCAAGAAAGTATTTGTCCGAAATGTCAGAAAGCATTCAAAAATGGTATACGATATCAAGAAAGTTTACACTTCACCAGTAACATGTGTGCATGCGTGTGTTTGTGTATTTCTACTATATGGCTCAGAAACCTGGACGTTATCAAAGAAGCTTGAGAGGCGGTTGGATGGAACTTACACTCGCCTCCTTATGGGAGCTCAAAATCTCTCGTGGAAGCGTCATCCAACCAAAGTACAAATATATGGGAAACTACTACCTGTATCATCTCTTGTGAAAGGTAGAAGAGTCCAGTTTGCTGGACATTGTTGTAGAGCTGAAAACGAGTTAATTTCTACTCTTCTCCTCTGGAAGCCATCTGCTCGCGATACCAGAGGGCGCACACTCTCCTACCCTGATGTAATCTCCAGGGATACAGGCATCCAGCAACAGGACCTCCGTAATGCTATGATAGACCGTGAAGTCTGGCGTAACATAGTAAATTCCATTGTCTCGACCACAGTCGAACAATGATGATGATTGTGTATTTCCCATCAAATCATTGGATTAGCTAAAGAAAGATGGCACCATTAAAAGTAATATTCTCAGAAATTTACCCTCAACAGAATAGTGTCTTACCTAGTTAATTTTCCAGAAACTGGAATAATCACTCAACCAATGAACTCCTAAAATAAACTTCAAGTTTCCTTAACATGTAGCTGCCACTTTGTATAATCGAAATCCTTCCATTAAAGCAGAACTATGAAACCCAATATTGGCATCACAGATCTGAAATATAAAATCAATGTCCAATTTTTTTTCTTTTAGAGAATCGATACATCCAGACATTTCCTAAGCGATCGATGTATGGATTGGATTTTAGCATTAACACTGTTACCTTTACTTCGTATTTAATTGCTTTCTTTAAATATTTTTCATTCGGTTACCTAGGCATTCGTCTGATGCGCCTTTGATGTTTTTTTTTCCGTTAATATGTTGTTTAAAGTTTTCGTGGGGCCAACTTTGACGTTATTTTTATTAAGTAAACTCCAGACATTACATTTTTTATTAGGGCTACAAAACTTTTAACTATATACGAGGATATATTTT
This sequence comes from Octopus sinensis, assembly GCF_006345805.1. NCBI lineage: Eukaryota > Metazoa > Mollusca > Cephalopoda > Octopoda > Octopodidae > Octopus > Octopus sinensis. The sequence goes on along the minus strand of NC_043001.1, from coordinate 98,482,079 downwards.
CCCTGAAGGTATTTCTACGTTTATTTCCTTTGTTCTCACGCTTGGGTAACAAGCATTTCCCTCTTTTTAATCCACTTTTATTTGGTAATGCGTTATAGTAACAACTGGCAACTGTTTTGAAAGTGTCCCTATTTAATGAAGCATTAGCTATTCTTTATCTAATTAAATTTCTGTTTATATTGGCAAGGTAATGAGAATATTTATCTACATTAGCTTCTTAGCTTTCAATTTTGATATCATATTTACAGGTCTCAGGGCAGAATCTTATATCTTGGGTGAGATATATTTTGTAATTCACTCTAATTACAATAGAACTGCTTCAATGGATTAATACCTTAAGAGCATTTACAAAATCTTAAAGCTGATTTACATCTGTTAGTCTTTTAGAGGTGAAACTTTTAATATATGTCAATCTTGTATAGAAAACAACAACTGACGTTCACTCATGATCAGCTTGTATACAGACTTTAAAATTTTTCAGATTGTAATAGATTTTTAAAGGTCTAAATAAAAGAACGGGAGGCCTTTTGAGAACAGGCCTTTTGAGACTGGTGAAAATTATGCTTAAGTTGGTGTCAAGTACATTATTAATGTGTGTGATGTAACGATACAAAGAAATTTGGTTTCATATCAAGAAAATTAGATTTTGCTTTCAGTATATACCAAGCTTACATACACTAGCTCCATTTTGGCTGTTCATACCGACATCTAGTGTTGTGTGTCATTACGGATTTTCGCCAAACTGGAGCCGTTGAGGAAAAGCAGAGATCTCCTAATATGCATTATTATATCGGCATTATTACTTTTAACGGTGCTATCTTTCTTAGCTAATCCAATGATTTGATGGGAAATACACAAACACATACATGCACACATGTTACTGGCGAAGTGTAAACTTTTTTGATATCGTATATCATTTTTTGAATAGTTTCTGATATTTCGGACAAATACTTTCTTGGTGGGGAGCGAGCCAAGTTTTTTTTTATCGCCCTTAGTCTATGTGAGAGTGAGCAGCAAAAAATTACAGAAAATGGCAGACAAATAGTCGTTGTACATTTTCACAGGATGGAAGTGCGGGTGGGGGTGCAGAAAGGAAAAGAATTTGGAAGCTAGTTAAGTTGGAGGTAGAGAGAATAAGGAAGGGATTATTTAGCTATTTCAAGAAGGAGATTGTTTTTTTCGTTGGCCAGTTCAGTAACCACTGTAAACGGCTTATCAACAGCAATACTGATATACATCTTTGCGCATACATATACAAACCGGCTGAAAGATAGCATCTTAAGCAAGAAGTAAAGACACGAAGAAAAATGTTTTGGCGTAGCTGTGTGGTTGAGAATCTTGCTTCCCAACAAAAAAGGTCTTAGGTTCAATCCCACTGTGCGGCACACAGAGCAAGTGTCTTCTGCTTTAGCTCCGGGCCGAATGAAACTTTGTATGTAGATTTCATAGATGATAACTGAAAGCTCGTCGAGATGTGGATGTGTGTTAAGAAGTTTGCTTCCCAACCACATGGTCCCCGGTTCAGTTCGACTGCGTGGTACCTTGGGCAAGTATCTTCTAATATAACCCTGGGCCAGCAAACGCCTTGTTAGTGAATTATTTGACAGCCGGAAACACAAGTGTGGGTGTGTTTGTGTTTGTCCCCCACCACCACTTGACAACCTGTGTTCGTTTACGTCCCCGAAAACATAGTGGCTCGGCAAAAGAGACCGATAGAATAAGTAGCGAGCTTTAAAAGTAAGTCCTGGAATTGATTTCTTTCTACTAAACTCTTCTAGGTGATGCCCCAGCATGGCCACAGCTCAATGGCAGAAACAAGTTAAAGATCTGCGAAGGCAGCTTTAAAAGCTTTTTGTTCAACATTAAGTCCACCACCATCAAGCTGACAGGAGAGAAAAGCAGTTTTATGTCAATTGACCATTTCGAGTTTAACTATTTCGAACTTTCTATTTAAACATAGTGATAATGCTAATTACGCATTGCAGAGAAATATAATATCATCACAAAACAAACCGAGAAAAGAAAAGAAAAGAAATAATCTCTAAATGCTGTCACAGAACGAAGTCTACCGAGAAAATTTGAAACATGAAATAGAACCGGGATGTAAACAAATGAGACCGAAAAGATGTTTACAATACAAACCTTAACACAGCACTGAATACCTATGATAATTCCACAACTCTTTTCTGAAACTTTCTTACTTGATATGCCATCTAAGCATTTCTTCAGAGGAAAACCTAAAGGAATCAACTTGAACAATAAAAAATATATCTTTCCGCTACTAAAGTATTAAAGTAGTCTTTCCTGTGATTGTGTTAATACTTGTAAACAAACGATCATAGAAACATACGCACACACTCATATATACGCCTAAGTTTAAATAGTACGTTTATATTTCTAGTTTTATACATATCTGTGTGTGAGAGTGTGTGTGTTTATATATATATATAGAGAGAGAGAGAGAGAGAAAGAGAGAGAGAGAGGAAGAAGAGCGAGACAAACACACATACACAAACACATATACACACACATATATATATAAATATATATTATCATTGTGGTGGTTGTTGTGGTTGTTGTTAAAGCGTAATTGTTAAACTGTCACAAGAAACGTTTTGCGGTATTTATTGCAACTCTCTATGTTCTGTGATCAAATCCCACTGAGGTCATCTTTGTCCTTCATACTTCCGGGGTCGTTAAAATAAAGTGCTAGTCAAGCTTTGGAGTTGCTGAAATTGTCTGCCCTCCCCCTCGCCCCCGCCCCCCTCCCACTAAATTGCTGGCCTCATCATCATCATCATCATCGTCACCATCATCATTATAAGTACGATGGATTGGTAGGATCGTTAGAACATCGAAAAATTACTTTTCAGTATTTACTCCGGCTCTTTACGGTCTGAGTTCAATCCCGGGATAGTCAATTTTGCTTTTGTTCATCGACAAAATAAAAGATACTGGGATTTTTTTATCATCCCTCTTCAAAAAACTAATGGTTTTGTTCCTAATTAGAGATATTGTTATTATTTTTTTATTATTGTTATTATTATTATTGTTGTTGTTGTTATTTACTTTTAATCTGTATGTTTGTAACAATCATTTGCCGAGATACACCCAGCGTCCTAGGCGAGTGAAGGATAAGAGATGTTGCAGTATGACTGAAAGCTTGAGGAGGGCAAGTGGCAGGGGCAGTAGAGAAATATCTTCATGTAATACAACACAGACATTTAAATGGATAGGGTTTTTCTAAGGATGTTGGCAGTACTTGTTAGCACAATCTTTTGGATTCCTCTGAGACATGGTCCTCCTATTTTTGACATCCCTTATCATACCTAGGTTACCCACAGTAACAGGAACAGTTCTCGCTTTAAGATGCTACATCTCTTGTATTTCAATTTCTAGGTCCTTCTATTCACTTAATTTGTCTAATTCCTTTACAGATATATTCTTATCAGTGGAAACACTTACATTTGTTAGTCTACAAGTATTATCTTCCCTATCTTTAATGACTATGTCTGGTCGATTAGCCTAGATCGTTCTGTCGATGTTGTTGACTGGAAAAACCCAGAGGATAGTAACATTTTTACCATCAACGTTTGGCTCAGGGTGATGTTTCTACCAGTATTATTATTATTATTATTATCATTATTATTATTATTATTATTATTATTATTATTATTATTATTATTATTATTTATTATTATTATTATTATTTAAGGTATCATCATCATTATTATTTAAGGAAAGGTGGCGGGCTGGTAGAATCGTTACCGCGCCGGGCAAAATTTCTTCCGTCTTTACGTTCTGAGTTCAAATTCTGCCGAGGTCGACTTTATCTTTCATCCTTTTCGGAGCAATAAAATGATTATTAGTTGTGTACTGGGGTCGATGTAATCGACTATCCCCTCCCCTAAATTTCAGGCTTTGTGCCTATAGTAGAAACGATTATTATCATTTATGGCAGCAAGGTGGCAGAATCGTTAACACGCCGCTACGTTCTGAGTTCAAATTCCGCCGAGGTCGACTTTGCCTCTCATCCTTCCGAGGTCAATGAAATAGGTGCTAGTTACGCACTGGGATCAATGTAACCGACTAGACCCCTCCCCACAAAATTTCAGGCCTTGTGCCTTTAGTAGAAAAGATTATTATTATTGTTGTTATTATTATTATTATTATATTATTATTATTATTTATTATTATTATTATTATTATTATTATTATTATTATTATTATTTAAGGTATCATCATCATTATTATTTAAGGAAAGGTGGCGGGCTGGTAGAATCGTTACCGCGCCGGGCAAAATTTCTTCCGTCTTTACGTTCTGAGTTCAAATTCTGCCGAGGTCGACTTTATCTTTCATCCTTTCGGAGCAATAAAATGATTATTAGTTGTGTACTGGGGTCGATGTAATCGACTATCCCCTCCCCTAAATTCAGGCTTTGTGCCTATATAGAAACGATTATTATCATTTATGGCAGCAAGGTGGCAGAATCGTTAACACGCCGCTACGTTCTGAGTTCAAATTCCGCCGAGGTCGACTTTGCCTCTCATCCTTCCGAGGTCAATGAAATAGGTGCTAGTTACGCACTGGGATCAATGTAACCGACTAGACCCCTCCCCACAAAATTTCAGGCCTTGTGCCTTTAGTAGAAAAGATTATTATTATTGTTGTTATTATTATTATTATTATTATTATTATTATTATTATTACTTTTTTTCTTCTTTCAAATTTGCTTCCATTTCTTGCCGAGTGTCTTCCCGACTCTTAGGGCAAAGAAACTCATAGTATACATTGGTAGGCCGTTAAACCAAACTCAATAGTTCGTTCATTTTTTTTTTTTAAAGTTAAATTAAAATACATGAGCAGCAACAGTTCTCACATCGACAATGCTCTTCTCAATACGTGTGATGTACCAGTTAAGACTATTATTATTATTATTATTATTATTATTATTATTATTATTATTATTATTATTATTATTATTATTATTATTATTATTATTGAGTGAGAGAGCAGTGCATGCTATCAAAGTGACACTGGGGTAAAATATACGAAGCCCAGTATACCCATCATGACTACCCGTCTAATAAGGGTACACTAAGCACATGCATCACAGCCATATGTGCGCGATGTGGTGATCTTATAACAAGATAAACAACACATGACCTTGCAGGTGGGGCCCAGTTAGAATTTTCTTCTGGTCGAGTAGCCCATCCCGCTCAAACGGTCCCTGAATAAGGGTTGTTTAAGGATGTTGAACAAAACACCCATGTTTCCAGAGGGGAATTATTCAAACCCCAAAGAATCCCTCTCAACACATGGCTATGATGCTCCCTCATTACTTCTGCTCGTGATCAGAGATGCACATATT
>NC_043001.1:98471707-98474207 GCF_006345805.1 Octopus sinensis | reverse complement strand
AAAAACAGACAGATTTGGAATCTCTTTGAATGATTATATATCTCTCTATACACAATCATACAAACCCTTTATAATATATAATATATATATATATATATAATTAAATATATATATATATATAATAGATATATATATATATATATATTATATATATATATATATATCTTTCAACGAGCCCATAACCTTCGAGACCTTTTGGTCCATAGCTCCTTTCCCTGACCCTACCTCCCAACCTGGCTCGTTCCTCCCTGCTCCCGCCCACGTTGCCGCACTTGCCTTTACCTCTCCAACACCACCCTCTCACTGGCACCCATCATCGACCCTATCGCATCATCACTCCTTCACCTGCACCTCCAGCAATATTATCTATTGCGTCTCTTGCGCTCTCTGCCATTCCCTGTAACATCGGACAAACGGGACGCCGCTTGGCTGACCGGTTCGCGGAACACCTTCGTGACATCCGCCTTGCGAACGACACACCCGGTCTCACGCCATTTCCGCTCCACGGTCACTCCTTGCAAACACCTGTCTGTGTTCGGTTTGTCCTTACACAGCGGCCATCCGGATTCCCGTTTGCGCCGTGAACAGGATTAATCTTCTCTCTTCGCTCTTATACGCCATTTGGTCTCAACTCTCCCCCCCTCCTCATCTAACCCCCCCTCTCCCCCCCTCCTCATCTAACCTCCCCCCGACCCCTACTTCTCTTCAGTCCTTCATCCTTTCACCCTTACTCCCTTCCTTCTTCCCTCTTTCTCCCTGCCTCCTTCTTCCCTCTTCCCCTTCCCTCTGCTCCCTCACCCCCTTCTCTCTCTTCTCCCTCTCCCTATCTCCCTCCTCCTCTCTCTCCCCTCCTCTTCTCCTCTCCTTCCTTCTCCCCCTTCCTCTTCCCCCTCCTCTTCTCCCCTTTCTTTCTCCCCCCCTTACCCCTCCCCTCACCTCTCCCCCCTTACTCCCCCTCCCCCCTCTTCTCCTCTCTCTACACTACACCATACGACTTTACACATCAACATCATATATACATACACACGTCCAGACCTCTCATACGCACTAATACTCTCTCATACACACACACACACTCTTCTCATACACCACACACACACACTCTTATGTTGGAGTGAGGTCATTCAACCCTATTATCTCCCCTAATTTCGCTCTTGCGTCTCATGTTTGATCTTTGACTTCTGGCCGAAATCAGATCGCCATGTTGATTCGCTAGCTTCTGCACGCATATTTTTTTCTCCCTTCTTTCTGTGTTTTTTCTCTGTGTATCTCTGTTTGAAGAGCGTAGGCTCGAAACGTTAAAGATTGTTTTATTTATATTTCCTGAGCGCCATACTAATACAATTGTTTGTTTGTATTCCACCTGCCTTCGTCTTTTGTTTATTTCCGTAAACCTGCCTTCGTCTTTTGTCTATTTTCATAAATATCCCGTATATATATATATATATATATATATATATATAGATAGAGAGAGAGAGAGAGAAGAAGAGAGAGAGAGAGATACATATATATAGGAGCACTCGGTCGGTTACGACGATGAGGGTCCCAGTTGATACGATCAGCAGAACAGCTTGCTCGTGAAATTAACGTGCAAGTGACTGAGCAATCTACAGACACGTGTACCACTAACGTAGTTCTCAGGGAGATTCAGTGTGACATAGTGTATGACAAGGCCCTTTGAAATAAAGCTGAGTGGACTGGAGCAACGTGAAATAAAGTGTCTTGTTCAAGGACACAAAGCGTCGCCGGGAATTGAACTCATGACGTTACAATCGTGAGCCGAATGCCCTAACCACTAAGCCACGCGCTTATAATATATATATATATATATATATATATAATATTAAATATAATATATATATATATATCTATAATAATATATATAATTAAATTATAATATCATATAAATAATATGATTTAATTTACACATAAATACACACACACACACACACACACATATAATATATATATATTGTGTGTGTATATATATATATAATATCTATATTAATATGTATATATAGTGTATATAATATATATATATATATATATAATATATATATATATATATATATATATATATATATATATATATATATAATACGAGCAAAACGCCTCCCGTTCAATGGGCGGTGCTGAGTTGTCAAACATTTAAACCAAATTTTCTCAAAAGAACTTGTCCGACCGTCTCATAGGCACGTTCCCACGGCTTTATCGATCGCATTCTCACCTGGAATCGATTTTTGCAATTTTTTCTAGATTCATACACGCCCTCATACCGTCGGTATCTACATATCAAATTTGAGCGCAATTACGTGGAGGATGCCCGAGATCTTAGAAGACACACACACACACACAGAACATATGTTATATAATAGATATATCTATCTGTCTATTTATCTATCTATCTATATATATAAATATATATATATTAGTCGCCATGATAGATCGTTAGCCACTACACACTTTTTTCTCTCCTTGTTTCTCTCCTTGTTTTTTCTGT
>NC_043001.1:98461707-98466707 GCF_006345805.1 Octopus sinensis | reverse complement strand
CCAAGAAAGCCGGGAAACCGGCCCTTATGAGCCAGGCATGGCTCAAGAAGGAACAAACTTGCTGTACACTGAATATACTGTACTTTGTATTGCAGGGGTTCTAAGCCATTTTATTTCACGTTGCTCCAGTTCACTCAGCTGTAGAAATGAGTTGCGACGTCACTGGTGCCAAGATGTATCGGCCTTTGCCTTTCCCTTGGGTAACATCAGTGGCATGAAGATGGGCGGATGGTATGCATGGGTGACTGCCGGTTTTCCATATAAAAACAACCTTGCCCAGACTTGTGCTCCGGAGGAGAATTTTTTAGGTGCAATCCCATGATCATTCATGACCGAAAGAAATCCTTTTGGTTACTATTTTATTCTGGTGGACCCCGCCCATAGCCAATCGATGCTTGAAAAAATAATTTTAAAGAAACTTTTAACATTTTTATTTTGTTTTTCAAATATTAACTTGTGTAAGTTGACCTATGTAAAATTTTAAAGAGGAAACCCAGCTATTTCTTGCAATAAGTACATCTAAAAGATTGTTTCCCAGCCAGGGTGCGAGATAGCATTCTATCGGGTGCGAGATGGCATTCCAGGGGATGCGAGCAGGGCTGGATTTATAGGAGGTCAAAGAGAGCAATTGCCCCGGACGCCTTTATTCTTATAAAATTAATTACTTTAAGAGGTGCAAGAACATATTAAAAGTTTTTAGGGGTGCGTGGCATAACAAGGGTTGGGAACAACTGATCTAAAGCATTACAAATATTATTTTCGACCAACGAGCCCCCAGAAACAGCTGTTGGGTTTGTAATACTTTTTTTTTCAACCCCTTTAAATCTTGATGTTATTTCTGTTCTGTGTAAGTCGGAACTTTTTGTATGTAAACATACATACATATTTTGCATTTCATGTATTCGATATAATTTTTATATTAAGGCGGCGAGCTGGCAGAAACGTTACCACGTCGAGCGAATTGCTTAGCGGTATTTCGTCGGCTGCTACATCCTGAGTTCAAATTCCGCCGAGGTCGACTTTGCCTTTCATCCTTTCGGGGTCGGTTAAATAAGTACCAGTTACGCACTGGGGTCGATGTAATCGACTTAATCCGTTTGTCTGTCCTTGTTTGTCCCCTCTATGTTTAGCCCCTTGTGGGTAGTAAAGAAATAGGTATTTCGTCTGTCCTTACGTTCTGAGTTCAAATTCCGCCGAGGTCGATTTTTGCCTTTCATCCTTTCGGGGTCGATTAAATAAGTACTAGTTACGCACTGGGGTCGATGTAATCGACTTGATCCCTTTGTCTCTCCTTGTTTGTCCACTCTATGTTTAGCCCCTTGTGGGCAATAGAGAAATAAGAAACGTTAGCACGCGGGCGAAATGCTTCAGCGGTATTTCGTCTGTCTTTACCTTCTGAGTTCAAATTCCACCGAAGTCGACTCTGGTTTTTATTCTTTCGGGGTCGATAAATTAAGTACCACTTGCTTACTGGGGTCGATCTAATCGACTAGTCCCCGATCCAAAAATATTGGCCTTGTGCCTAGAATAGAAAAGGATATACTTATTATATTGATCTGCCTAACTACCTTATTCGTACGTTTACTTCTCTTGAACGCTACTAAGTGTATTCTATACGTAGAATATCTGATTCTCATCTTAGAACTACATACATACATACATACATACATACATACATACATACATACATACATACATACATACATACATAGTTTCGTATACATTCGAAGTTTTTTCCAAGGAATCTAATGCTGTTAGCTTAGTTTTTCCCTGGGGTTGACCAGATTGGAGCAATCTCAAGATTAATCAGCCGAAATTGCGAGGATGATCCGGTTCTTGACTGAAGATTAAAGGCTTCGAATGACCCGTCCGTGTTTTTTGTATCGTCTTCTGGATATTTTGCGTTCTTGTCCCATTTTGTATTTTTTTATACATACATATACATACATACATACATACATACATACATACATACATACATACATACATACATACATACATACATACGAACATAGGTTTATACCTGTAATTATTGGGGCACTGGGGTGTGCAACACACTCCCTAAATACCAATCTTGAAAAATTAGGCTTTCCAAAATCAGAAAGATGAAGGCTGATTCGAAGACTACAGATCCAAACCATCAATGGAACTATAAATGTCTAAAACTTTCCAAAGTTTATCATTTAAGTATATATGAGCATGTCTAGATATGCAAATCTATGCATGAGAATACTTATATAAGACAAAACAGAAATCTGCATACATACATGCATACATACATACATACATACATACATACATACATACATACATACATACATACATACATACATACATACATACATATCCTGTTCATGTTGTTGAAATTCCAATGAAGGAGCCTTGGATCTAGGTTAGAAACCGGCTCCTTCTCTATTGGCAAGAAATATTGAAATAAGACTGAAAAATGACACTGATAGACAGATAGACAGACAGGTAGATAGATAGATTAGATAAATAGATAGAGAGACAGAGAGAGACAGAGAGAGAGACAGAGAGAGAGACAGAGACAGACAGACAGACAGACAGACAGACAGACAGACAGATAGAAAGAATGCATACAGCATTCAGTATATATCGCTCTTTAATTTACACAGTATCGAACAATTTTTTTTGTCAAGCTTGAGACCAGATGTGGTGGATATCTGGGTTTTCCGGTTTTCTGGGGACAGCCTAAATATTACTTCAGATACAAAATAATTTATAAGCAGGAAAGAGCTAAACTGTATTTAACAGAGTCAAATTAATATTTTCCTAAAACAGAATCTGATCGATATTTATTAATCCACTTAAAATTCATAAAATATATTAATCTGTATGGTGTATAATGTTTGTAGGATGAAAAGTAAACGAAGAAAAGTGTAGAGCATGATTTTATTTGGTAGAAACTGGTAGAAATTAATACAATTGTGAAGCAGAGTGTGTTTAATCCTTATCAAACCACATTTAAAAGCAATGAAATAACAAAACTATTTTAGCGCATCGTATGTAAATTAACCACCTTCAAAAACAGGATCTCTTTACTCGTTACAGGGTATCCTACTCTGCACAATACAGGAATATCTCGCTTTACAGAAGTAATGCGATCCTGAGATTCTGGACGCAACGCGAAATTCCGTAATGCGAAGTTAATTTCCATATTGATTTTTCATACCTATTTCTTTACTAGCCAAAAGGGGCTAATCATAGAGGGGGCAAACAAGGACAGACAAACGGATTAAGTCGATTACATCGACCCCAGCGTGTAACTGGTACTTATTTAATCGACCCCGAAAGGATGAAAGGCAAAGTCGACCTCGGCGGAATTTGATCTCAGAACGTAACGGCAGACGAAATACCTCAAGGCATTTCGCCCGGCGTGCTAACGTCTCTGTCAGCTCGACGCCTTTTCATACCATCAAGTGAGATTACATTCCTAAGGACATTTCCGATAAGAAACAAAAAAGCACAAGAAAATAACAGAGAACAACTGTCACCATCACCTTTATATATGAAAATAACAATTTCTAACATACACGATACAATATAGATACATAAAAACGCAAAACCATTTCAAGAGGAATGCGTTAAGTCGTAAATCGTAAGAATACGTTCTTACCACAAAAGATGTCGACTGCTGTTTGAGGGGTGGTGGTGGAATGAGTGTTACTAGGAAGACGAAGGACAATATTTATTATCTTATAGTTCATTATCATAATTCAACATCAACTTGAGGAGAGAAGAACTTATCCAAAGTTGTTTGTTGTTTATGACGCATTATTTCTTTGCACAGTTCAGTATAGGAACTGAGCTCGTTATAAACTCCTCTTTTAATTTTTATGTTACACTCACGATTAGGATCATTATCAGTAAAAACCGTTAGACCTTTCTTAATAAGTGCCAACGCTGAAGTGATAATTTTTGTACCCGATTTAAATGGTCCAGGTGGAACTGCCGTTGTTTCATCTGTATAATCGGCTTGTTTTTTCTAAAAATATCAACTGCTCATTAGATAAACCTTTTCTCTGGGACACTAACAACTCAGCCATATCCTTCATCCTTTGTAAAACCCTTTTCTTTGTTTTTATTTATTTACTATCGTGCTTATCGGCACATTATGCCGATTCTGATTCTTGATTCATACGCTCAAAAGTCGTTCGATTTTAAGCATTATATCAGCGGCGAGCTGGCAGAACTGTTAGCACGCCGGGCGAAATACTGAGCGGTATTTCGTCTGCCGTTACGTTCTGAGTTCAAATTCCGCCGAGGTCGACTTTGCCTTTCATCCTTTCGGGGTCGATAAATAAAGTACCAGTTACGCACTGGGGTCGATGTAACCGACTTAATCCCTTTGTCTGTCCTTGCTTGTCCCCTCTATGTTTAGCCCCTTGTGAGCAATAAAGAAATATTTATCAGATCGATGGAAAAATAAGGTCCAGAAAGTTAACAGAGTAGACTCTTCAACACTTGACATAATTTTCTCTCTCTTATAACGTATTGTTCCCACTGTAGATGTTGTAAGATTTAATGTTCTGGCAATACAACATAGTTATACATCCGTATCAAATCTTTTTAAAACATTAGGTTTTAATATACAGTGCAATCCCTACTGCCTTTTACGTCTTATTGATAGCTTCCCACTAGACATCTTAAAATGAAAGTAAATCCAACAGCTACGGTGATTAATTATCCAAAAGAAATATGTAATAAAAAGAATTGGCCCTGGAAAGACCTGTTTTGTGAGAATGGAAAATTGTCCCATTCCTATGGATGCAATAATGAAAATGAGATAAGAGGATGAACGTCTGAGAAAGAGAAAGTACTATGTAATTGCAGTTAGCTAACGGTTTCTCCAGATTTTCTAGGCAACAGCACGTACACACACAGAGGCGAGCACTCATACACAGAAGCATTTACACACACACACACACACACACATGCATACATGAGTTGGTGTAGATGCTAATGTCTATTGTTGCCAG
>NC_043001.1:98441707-98454207 GCF_006345805.1 Octopus sinensis | reverse complement strand
AGACGACCAACATGGAGAAGAAGGGTCTGGAAGCTAAAAGACCCTGCGAATGGACAGAGATTTAGAGATATGTTACTTGAAGCCTTTGACGAAGTGGAGGGAGTATAGCTACGCATGGGGTAGAAGACAACTGGACGTTTCTGAGGGACAACCTGCTGAAAGCCGCTGACCAGATCTGTGGCTGGTGCAAAGTCCCCTTAAGACCCAAAATAACGTGGTGGTGGAACAATATTGTTGACAGGGCTATTAGACAAAAGAAACAGGCTTGGAAGGCTGGAAGAACGGTGGTAGCAGGGAAGTGTATCAGACTGCCAGAAGGGAAGCTAGGAAACAGGTCTATCTAGCCAGAGGGGAGGCAGATAAAGAAAAAATTTGCCAATGTCCTGCGCCGTGAGGATGAAAGACTTGAGGTATTTCGTGTTGCAAGACAGTGTGTGAGAGAGAATCGTGACGTGGTAGGAGAGAAATGTGTTCGCAAGGATGACGGTTCACTTGCGCTAAATGAGGATGCAAAGAGAGAGGCTTGGAGATGCCACTATGAAAGGTTGCTGAATGAGGAAAATGAATAGGATAAAGAGAGTCTCCCGAATGTCGACCCAACAGAGGGACCAGCAATCCGAGTTAACAGTTCCTTAGTAGATAAGGCAATTAGAAGCATGAAAACAGGGAAAGCCCCAGGCCCATCAGGAATTACTGCAGAGATGCTCAAAATATCTGGTAGTGTCGGCTATAGCTTAGTCACCCGTATAGTAAACCAGGTGATACACGAAGGAGTCATACCCAATGACTGGTGTAGCAGCATAATAGTCAACTGCTACAAAGGTAAAGGCGACGCCCTAGATACAAATAACTACAGGGGCATCAAGCTGCTGGATCAGGTAATGAAGGTTATGGAGAGGGTTATAGCCCAATTAATTAGAGAGAGAGTTAGCTTAGATGATATGCAGTTTGGGTTCGTGCCAGGGAAAAGTACTACTGATGCTATATTCCTGGTAAGACAGCTGCAGGAGAAATACCTAGCCAAAGATAAGCCTTGTATCTGGCTTTTGTTGACTTGGAGAAAGCCTTTGACAGGGTCCCCCGATCCCTTATCTGGTGGTCAATGAGGAAACTAGGGATAGATGAAAGGTTAGTGAGAGCTGTGCGAGCCATGTACAGAGACGCTGCTAGTAAGGTGAGGGTTGGCAACGAGTACAGTGAAGAATTCCGGGTAGAGGTTGGGGTCCACCAAGGTTCAGTCCTCAGTCCCCTCCTATTTATCATAGTCCTCCAGGCAATAACGGAGGAATTCAAGACAGGATGCCCCTGGGAGCTCCTCATGCTGATGACCTTGCTCTAATTGCTGAGTCACTATCAGAACTGGAAGAGAAGTTTCAGGTGTGGAAACAAGGATTAGAATCGAAGGGCCTTAGAATCAACCTAGCCAAAACAAGTCCTAATAAGTAGGAAGGTGGACCAATCACAAACGACTTCAGGTAGATGGCCCTGCTCGATCTGTAAAAAAGGTGTGTAGGTAGAAACTCTATAAGGTGCACCAAGTGTAAGCTATGGACACATAAGAGGTGCAGCAATGTCAAAGGAAGGCTAACTAAGAAAATAGTTTTTGTCTGTGACAGATGCTCAGGAGCAATAAACACTGGAAATGTGCAGAGACCAACTTCTACCACGTTCCAGGGAGACAAACTAGAAGTAGTTGATAGCTTCCGCTACCTAGGAGACCAAGTCAGTAGCGGGGGTGGGTGTGCTGAAAGTGTAACTGCTAGAGTAAGAATAGCCTGGGCAAAGTTTAGAGAGCTCTTACCCCTGCTGGTGACAAAAGGCCTCTCGCTAAGAGTAAAAGGCAGACTATATGATGCGTGTGTACGTACAGCCATGCTACATGGTAGTGAAACATGGGCCGTGACTGCTGAGGATATGCGTAAGCTTGCAAGAAATGAAGCCAGTATGCTCCGATGGATGTGTAATGTCAGTGTTCATAATCGTCAGAGTGTAAGTACTTTGAGAGAAAAGTTGACCTAAGAAGTGTCAGTTGTGGTGTGCAAGAGAGACGGCTGCGCTGGTATGGTCATGTGACGAGAATGGCTGAAGATAGTTGTGTGCAAAAGTGCTACACCCTAGCAGTTGAGGGAACCTGTGGAAGAGGTAGACCCAGGAAAACCTGGGACGAGGTGGTGAAGCACGACCTTCGAACTTTAGGTCTCACCAAGGAAATGACTGAAGACCGAGTCCTATGGAAGTGTGCTGTGCATGAGAGGACCCGGCAGGACTAGTCAGGCCATATCCCGTGGCCCCTACCTGGGACGTAGTCGATCCACCTGTGCATACCTCCTTCTTGTGACACTTGTGAAGACCTGCTGAGGCAAGTGAAAATCAATCAAAATAGATGAACATCAATGGAATTTGTATCTTTGTGGTACCAGTGGCTGTGGCACACAAGAAAACCATCCGAAAGTGGCCGTAGCCAGTACCGCATCGACTGGCCTCCGTGCTGTGGGACATGGTGGCACATAAAAACACCATCCGAAGACCCAGCAAGACTAGTCAGGTCATAACCCGTGGCCCCTACCTGGGACGTAGTCAGTCCACCTGTACATACCTTCATTCTTGTGTCACTTGTGAAGACCTGTTGAGGCAAGTGAAAATCAAAACAAATCAAAATAGATGAACATCAATGGAATTTGTATCTTTGTGGTACCAGTGCCGGTGGCACACAAGAATCCATCCGAACGTGGCCGTAGTCAGTACCGCATCACTGGCCATCGTGCTGTGGGCACATAACAAACACCATCCGATCGTGGCCGTTCGCCAGCCTCATCTAGCACCTGTGTCGGTGGCACATAAAAACACCATCTGAAGACCCGGCAAGACTAGTCAGGCCATAACCCATGGCCCCTACCTGGGACGTAGTCAGTCCACCTGTGCATACCTTCCTCCTTGTGATACTTGTGAAGGCCTGTTGAGGCAAGTGAAAATCAAATCAAATCAAAACAAATCAAAATAGATGAACATCAATGGAATTTGTATCTTTGTGGTACCAGTGCCGGTGGCACACAAGAGAAACCATCCGAAAGTGGCCGTAGCCAGTACCGCATCGACTGGCCTCCGTGCTGTGGGCGCATGACAAACACCATCCGATCGTGGCCGTTCGCCAGCCTCATCTAGCACCTGTGTCGGTGGCACATAAAAACACCATCCGAAGACCCGGCAAGACTAGTCAGGCCATAACCCATGGCCCCTACCTGGGACGTAGTCAGTCCACCTGTGCATACCTTCCTTCTTGTGACACTTGTGAAGACCTGTTGAGGCAAGTGAAAATCAAATCAAAATAGATGAACATCAATGGAATTTGTATCTTTGTGGTACCAGTGCCGGTGGCACACAAGAGAACCATCCGAATGTGGCCGTAGCCAGTTCCGCATCGACCGGCCTCCGTGCTGTGGGCACGTAACAAACACCATCCGATCATGGCCGTTCGCCAGCCTCATCTGGCACCTGTGTCGGTGGCACATAAAAACACCTTCCGAAGACCCGGCAAGACTAGTCAGTCCACCTGTGCATACCTTCCTTCTTGTGACAATTGTGAAGACCTGTTGAGGCAAGTGAAAATCAAATCAAATCAAAATAGATGAACATCAATGGAATTTGTATCTTTGTGGTACCAGTGCCTGTGGCACACAAGAAATCCATCCGAACGTGGCCGTAGTCAGTACCGCATCAACTGGCCATCGTGCTGTGGGCACATAACAGACACCATCCGATCGTGGCCGTTCGCCAGCCTCATCTAGCACCTGTGTCGGTGGCACATAAAAACACCATCCGAAGACCCGGCAAGACTAGTCAGGCCATATCCCATGGCCCCTACCTGGGACGTAGTCAGTCCACCTGTGCATACCTTCCTCCTTGTGATACTTGTGAAGGCCTGTTGAGGCAAGTGAAAATCAAAATGAAATCAAAACAAATCAAATCAAATCAAATCAAAACAAATCAAAATAGATGAACATTAATGGAATTGTATCTTTGTGGTACCAGTGCCGGTGGCACACAAGAAAACCATCTGAACGTGGCCGTAGCCAGTACCGCATCGACTGGCCTCCGTGCTGTGGGCACGTAACAAACACCATCCGATCGTGGCCGTTCGCCAGCCTCATCTGGCACCTGTGTCGGTGGCACATAAAAACACCATCCGAAGACCCGGCAAGACTAGTCAGGCCATAACCTGTGGCCCCTACCTGGGACGTAGTCAGTTCACCTGTGCATACCTTCCTTCTTGTGACACTTGTGAAGACCTGTTGAGGCAAGTGAAAATCAAAACAAATCAAAATAGATGAACATCAATGGAATTTGTATCTTTGTGGTACCAGTGCCGTGGCACGTGGCACACAAGAAAACCATCCGAACGTGGCCGTAGCCAGTACCGCATCGACTGGCCTCCGTGCTGTGGGCACGTAACAAACACCATCCGATCGTGGCCGTTTGCCAGCCTCATCTGGCACCTGGTCGGTGGCACATAAAAACACCATCCGAGCATGGACGTCTGACAGCCTCGTCTGGCACCTGTGTCGGTGGCACATAAAAAACACCATCCGAGCGTGGCCGTTTGCCAGCCTTGTCTGGCACCTGTGTCGGTGGCACATAAAATCACCCACTACACTCTCAGAGTGGTTGGCGTTAGGAAGGGCATCCAGCTGTAGAAAAACTGCCAGATCTGACTGGACTGGTGCAGCTTTCGGGCTCCCCAGACCCCAGTTGAACCGTCCGACCCATGCTAGCATAGAAAGCGGACGTTAAATGATGATGATGATGATGATGATGATGATATATGTATATAATTTAAAGCAAAACCTCTATTAAATACTTCAATAATGAAAGATGTTATTCACACCATATAGAAAACATATACTATAAAAACCTTATTCTAAAAATTAATAAAGTACAAAAAATAGTAAATAGTAGTAAAAAGACTATGCACGTTTTGTGGCTATATTTTCAAATAGATAACAATAATAAAATCAAAGGTAGTACTGGGGTGGGGAGATGCCATGAACTAAATTCAAATTTTCATATATATATATATATGAGGAGTGCACGGTGATCTTTCTGGCTAGGGATGCAATGACCAAAATTTTCTGTCACATATATATTTAAATCAAATTGACATGTTCATATTATACAGCTATTTTTAAAATAAAAAAAAATCACATTTTATATTAAGGGTGTTCTATAATTTGAAAAAGTATAAAAATATTAGTTGAATACATGCAGAAAACTATGTGTGTGTTTTCTTGTCACCATTTTTCTGATGGAAGCAGAATGTCAACTTGCTTCCCTTTTCCTATGTTACATAACAATGCAAGATCATATATATATCATAGGTATTGTGAATTGACAGGAACTTAATCTAAGCGTATAAGTATTTATTAGCATCTAAAACTATTCGCTATCAGCTCTTACTAGAAAAAAATTGTCTTTGTGGGATTTTTATTGGGAAAAATGTTAAAATTTCGTTTTTGGATTTGGTTTGCAAGATTCTTTATATGAGTTCGTGTGTTGAAGCATATTCTGTTGTGTCTGGGGAGAGTCAATTTCTTTTTGTGCCTTATAATGTAACACAATCACCGGTAAAATTTCCACTTTTTTCTTATTTTTATTTTCCTAGCAACGAAAATTTTAGGAAAATAAAAATAAGAAAAAAGTGGAAATTTTACTGCTGAGGCACAAAAAGAAAATGACTCTCCCCAGACACAATAGAAAATGTTAAAATATTACACTAAGAAGTAAGCAACAGTTCGTGTTGCTTCCCTTGCACAGATTTTTTGTCATCTGCCACTGCTTGTCCATCTCATGCTAATTCCAACAATAAAAGTCCGAAGCCTATCATGTCATATAGTTTATAGTTAATTTTACAGAACATTAGAAGAACAATCTTATGAAAAATAAGTAATATAGTCTCAATTTTATTTCTATAATTTTTAAGGGAAGCATTGCTTTCCTTGTTTCCATGGATCACAGGCCTATGATATACATATGTGTATGCATGTATGTGTATATATATCTATATCTATATATATATAATATATATATATATATATATATATATAATATATGTATATGTATATATATATATATATATATAATATATATATATATATATATATATATGTATGTATGTATGTATATATATATATATATATGTATGTATGTATACATATATATATATATATATATATATGTATATATGTATGTATAATATATATGTATGTATATATATATGTATGTATATATATATATATATGTATGTATGTATATATATATATATTATATATATATATATGTATATATATATATATATGTATGTATATATATATAATATATATATATATATATATATATATATATATATATAATAGAAATATTAAAATTTCTAAGTCTCTCTAAAGGAGATTATGGCAGCGTTACTGGATATTAATAGTTATCGCCAAGCTAATATGGTAGTCTATAAATATAAGACTAAAGCTGCCGCTGATTAGCTCCAAGAGGCCATCGCCTCTAGCGAGCTATATGACACACGAACCTGCGTCCATTATAACCTTCGAACAGGGGAGGTCAGCCACTTCCCCTTGCTGGTCAGACATCTGCAGCTATGTTTCAGGGTAGTTGCCCTTTATCAATGCAGATGTCTGACCAGCAAGGGGAAGCGGCTGACCTCCCCTGTTCGAAGGTTATAATGGACGCAGGTTCGTGTGTCATATAGCTAGCTAGAGGCGATGGCCTCTTGGAGCTAATCAGTGGCAGCTTTAGTCTTATATTTATAGACTACAAGGCTCTGGCAGGGGGTGGTGGTGACCCTGTTGTACTCTTTCGCCACAACTTTCTCTCACTCTCTCTTCCTGTCTCTTCAGTAACACTGTGATGGACTGGTGTCCCGTTCAGCTGGGGGGAACACATACGCCACAGAAACCAGGAAACCGGGCCCATGAGCCTGACTAGGCTTGAAAAGGGCGACATTTATCGTTTTATATACATATATATATGTACATATATATACAGGCACGCACACATACACATACATAAGGGTAAGCATATTAAAAGGGGTCCAAGGGAAAACTCATTTCAATAAAAGGGTAGGAAACCACTGACATAGACACAATAATTATCCAATTTATCCTTTATTTAAGAGTGTAATGTGATTTGAGGAACATTTAACAACCATTTCTTGAAAGTTCAAGTGATCATATTGAAGGTGAAAGATGGCACAAAAGGCTTCAGGTGCACTAAATAAAACAGAGCAAAGTTCAAGCAGGTTAATCACACAAGCAGACACACTAAAGGTAGAAAATGTGGTAGTGTACTTACCTAAGCCAGAGATAAAGATCGAGCATATCAAAGACTCCTTCAAGATGGACGAGGTCTGACAGAAGTTTCGGAGGTTTGAATGGCCAGTCAATTTGCTTACAAAGCCAGTCAAATGTCAAAGGTTCATTCGAGCTAAACCGTCAAGCAAACTGTTAAGAATTACAGGGAACAGAAAAATAAATTAAAAGTGAAAAAAAAAAAAACATATACAGCAAGATTTATTAATCCTTCAGCATTCGGAATTACCCTGTCAAATGTAAAGCTTATTTCATCAACATCATCATCATCGTTTAAAAAGCACCCACTACACTCTCGGAGTGGTTGGCATTAGGAAGGACATCCAGTTGTAGAAACACTGCCAAGTCAGACTGGAGCCTGGCGCAGCTTCCTGGCTTCCCAGAACCCAGTTGAACCGTCCAACCCATGCCAGCATGGAAAACGGACACATTAAACAATGATGATGATGATGATGATATAAATATATGTGTGTGTGTGTGTGTGTATTACAGGATGACAGTATTAAGTTGTGGTGTGTATAAACACAAATTTGTTACAAGTTCAAAATATGCTTGAGGCATATTCAGACCTGTAAGAAAGCTATTCACTGTGTTAGAGAAAATTTCTAGCTGAAGACAGATAGGTGTAAATACATCAAGTCAGCCCACAGCAACACCTAACCAGGCTGTGAGCTGACTTCATGTATTTTCACTTGTTTTTCTTCAGCAAGAAATTCTCTCCTTACAAAACATAGTGCATGGCTTTCTTACATGTTCAAATATGCTTCAAATACCTATTTCTTTATTGCCCACAAGGGGCTAAACATAGAGGGGACAAACAAGGACAGACAAAGGGATTAAGTCGATTACATCGACCCCAGTGCGAAACTGGTACTTTATTTATCGACCCCGAAAGGATGGTAGGCAAAGTCGACCTTGGCGGATTTGAACTCAGAACGTAACAGCAGACGAAATACGGCTACGAATTTCGCCTGGCGTGCTAACATTTCTGCCAGCTCGCCGCCTTTATGCCCCAAATATATAAGGTAGCAAGTTTGTGTGTGTGTGTGTGTCTGTGTCTGTGTGTCTGTGTGCGTGTGCCTGTGTGCGTGTGTGTGTAGGTGCAAGCATGGTTGTGTGATAAGAAGCTTGCTTCCCAACCACATGGCTCAAGGGTCAGTCCCACAGCATAACACTGTGGGAAAATGTCTTCTACTGTAGCCTTGAAGAAGCCCGTCATGTCATCATCATCATGTGTGTGTGTATGAGTGTGTGTGTGGTGTGTGTGTGTGTGTGTGTGTGCATTTGTTCCCCCACACACTGCTTGACAACCTGTGCTGGTTTGTTTACAACCCTGAAACATAATAGTGTGGCAAAAGATACAGACAAAACAATTACCAAACTTAAAAAGCAAAATATATGCAGCTTCTTTGACTCAAAACCTTTTGAGGCAGTACTCCAGCATGGCCACAGCCCAGTGACTGAAACAAGCAAAAGACAGTAGCCACATACATAAAGAGAGCGAAGGCACGTGGCTTAGTGGCTAGGGTGTTTAGTTCAAGATCAGGTCAGAAGTCTGGAAACTGATGGCACATTGCATCCTTGAGCAAGACCCTTTATTTCACATTGCTTTAGTTCACTAAACTGGCAAAAAGGAGATGGTGGAGGCACATGGCCTAGTGGTTAGAGGGATCGTGGGTTCGAATCTGAGTCCGGGCAATGTTTGTGTAT
Source organism: Octopus sinensis (assembly GCF_006345805.1). Taxonomy (NCBI): domain Eukaryota; kingdom Metazoa; phylum Mollusca; class Cephalopoda; order Octopoda; family Octopodidae; genus Octopus; species Octopus sinensis. The sequence continues at coordinate 98,445,127 of NC_043001.1, read as the reverse complement.
TTGAGTGAAACACCTAAACTCCACGCGGCTCTGGCAGAAGGTAATGGCGAACTTCTGCTGACTCTTTCACCACAACTTTCTCTCACTCTTTCCTCCTGCATCTTGCAGCTCACCTATGACAGACCGGCGTCCCATCCAGGTGGGGAACCTATATGCCAAGGAAACCAGGAAACCGGCCCTTATGAGCCAGGCATGGCTCGAGAAGGAACAAACGAAAAAGAGATGTACCAGTAATTCAATGAGTCAGTCTTGTCACTTTCTGTGTCATGCTGAATTTCTATGAGAACAAAGTTAAGGATACCTATGTCTGTGGAATACTCAGCCACTTGCACATTAATTTCACGAGCAGGCTGTCCCATCGATTGGATCAGCTTGGAACCCTTGTCATCGGAACCGATGGACTGGCAGCTACTTAAAGAAACGGTTCGGTTATTGTTTCTAATTTCATCATCATCATCATCGTCTTTTAACGTCTGCTTTCCATGCTAGCATGGATTGGACGGTTTGACCGTGGGCTGGTGAACCAGATGGCTGCACCAGGCTCCAGTCTTGATCTGGCAGAGTTTCTACAGCTGGATGCCCTTCCTAACACCAACTACTCCGGAGTTAGTGGGTGCTTTTACGTGCCACCAGCACGGGGGCCAGTCAGGCGGTACTGGCAACGACCTTGCTCAAATCTTTTACACATGCCACCGGCACAGGTGCCAGTAAGGCGATGCTGGTAACAATCCCGCTCAAATGGTGCCTCCTACATGCCACCGGCACAGAAGCCAGTTAGCCGCTCTGGCAACGATTACGCTCAGATGGTGCTCTTAGCACCCTACTAGCACGGGGCACAAGTGCCAGTAAGGCGATGCTGGTAACAATTCCACTCGAATGGTGCCTCCTACATGCCACCAGCACGGAAGTCAGTTAGCCGATTTTTTTCAATTCTTTGAATTAGCATATGAGTTGACTAACCTTGAGAAAACCAGTGCAGACAAACGGTTGCTTTTTGGGAATTGGTGAACAGCAAAAGACATAGCGGACCCTCAGCGACAAAGGAACATGTTCTATCATGGCGGCCAGAAATTTAAAGTCGTCAATGTTACACATGAAATATAGGTTGCTGTCCAGTTGTGACAGAGTCACAAAGATGTCCTGCAAATAGAGAAAGAAATCATAATAATATTAGGTTACTCAACAACAGTTTGTTAATATTTACGTAGAGCAAGGTGGTCAACAAGCAGAATGGTAAGCAAAATTTTTACTGGCATTTCATGCATAGACTGGTTTCATACAAGACAATTTTTCCACAGACCAGGGGATCACATGCATAACAAAACACAGTAAAGTACATAATAATAATAATAATAATAATAATAATAATAATAATAATAATAATAATAACAACAATAATAATAATTCTTCTTCTTCATCATCATCATCAGCAGCAGCAGCAGCAACAGCAACAACAATAACAACAACAACAGCATCTGTTGTCCATGGTGGCATGGGTTGGATGGTTTGACCAAGGCTGGTAAGCAGAGTGGCTGCTCCAGACTCCAGTCTGATTTGGCATGGTTTCTACAGCTGGATGCCCTTCCTAACGCCAACCACTCCAAGAGTGTAATGGGTGCTTTTACATGCCACTGGCACGAGTGCCAGTTGCTTGATGCCAGTATCTGCCACAACTATGATTATTACATACATAATACACATATATTGGTTTCAAATTTTGAAACAAGGCCAGCAAGTTCAGGGGAGCAGGGATAGGTTGATCACATTGATCCCAGTGCTCAAATGGCACTTATTCTATCAACCTTAAAAGAATGACAGGCAAAATCCACTTTGGTAGAATTTGAACTCACGAAATGCTACTAAGCATTTTGCCCAGTGTGCTAACAATTCTGCCAGCTTGCCAACATATATAATATATAGAAGGCAGAGAGCTGGCAGAAACACTAGCATGCCGGGTGAAATGCTTAGCAGTATTTCGTCTGCCATTACGTTCTGAGTTCAAATTCCGCCAAGGTCAACTTTGCCTTTCATCCTTTCGGGGGTCGATAAATTAAGTACCAGTTACACACGGGGGTCGATGTAATCGACTTAATCCGTTTGTCCTTGTTTGTCCCCTCTATGTTTAGCCCCTTGTGGATAATAAAGAAATAAGAATCATTAGCACGCTGGGAGAAATTCTTTGTGGTATTTCATCTGTCTTTACGTTCTGAGTTCAAATTCCTCTGGCCCCTTCCCCAAAAATTTCAGGTTTTGTGCCTAGAGTAGAAAAGAATATATATAATGCAAAAGACACTTCACAAACTGTGATAGTCAGTGGAACAGAAATAAAATTTTAAAATTTATTCTTTCTGAGCAGCCTGGGACCAAATGGTCTGTGGCCCATTGGTTGAGGGCTTCTGGACTATAACATTCTAACTGCATTTCAAAGAAGGTGTAATTAAAGCATTAAAGTAAAGTTGAATACTAATACCAAGAAGCAGAGACAGGGGCTGATAGTCATCATCATCATCATTATTATCATCACCCTGCTTGCGAAGACCTGTTGAGGCAAGTGAAATCGAAATCGATCAAAAATCAATGGAAATTGCAGTTGTGATCCCAGTGCCGGTGGCACATAAAAGAACCATCCGAACATGGTTGTTGCTAGCGCCAACCCGACTGGCCTCCGTGCCGGTGACACGTAAAAAGCACCCACTACACTCACAAAGTGGTTGGCGTTAGGAAGGGCATCCAGTTTTAGAAACACTGCCAGATCAGACTGGGCCTGGTGCAGCCTCCTGGCTTCCCAGACCCCATTCAAACCGTCCAACCCATGCTAGCATGGAAAGCAGACGTTAAACGATGATGATGATGATCATCATCAACATCATCATCATTCTAATGTCTATTTTCTCAAGCTCACATGGGTCAGACAGCATTTTCTTCTATGGCCAAATGCCTTTCCTGTCACTAACCCTCACCTGTTTCTAAATAAAGCAATATTTCTCCATGACCAGACATGTTTTCATGGAAGATTGAAAATGCAGGACACCATTTGCATGATGGTGACACTCCCTCACAACGTTAAGGCAAGGCAACAGTTTTACACACATAAACACACACATATATGATGGGCTTCATTCAATTTCCATCTTCTAAATCCACTCACAAGGCTTTGATCAGTGCAAGGCTACGGTAGAAGACATTTGCCTAAGTTGCCACACAGTGGAAATGAACCCAACCATGTGGTTGGATAACAAACTTCAACCCATATCTGCATCTGAAGAGTGAATAAAGCCCAAACTGTATCAAACCAGTCCCTCTTTTTCAGCCCATAAAGTGATTTTTAAAAAGAGTTATTTGTTTACATTTGTCCATGCACATGTCTTCATACAATAGTGGTAGCAAAAATTGGTATTGTTATCATTAAGTAACTATATA
>NC_043001.1:98406707-98436707 GCF_006345805.1 Octopus sinensis | reverse complement strand
TTGTTATAGTTTACAGTAATCAGATGGTGACCGTTTTGGACACCATTTCATTCTTTACACTCTGCGTGGGGTTTCTGCATGGAACAGGTGTGGCTGTGCAGTAGGAAGTTTGCTTCCAAACCTCATTGTTCAGGGTTCACTCCCCTACTACAGCCTCAGGCCAACCAAAGCCTTGTAGAAATACGGTAACAAAAGGGTTAAGCAAACAACAACAACTACCAACATCAACATTTTAATGCTTGCTTTTCCATGCTTGCATGGGTTAGAAAGAATTTGTTAAGGCAGATACCCTTTCTGTGACAAATGCTTATCTGTTTCCAAGAAAGATAATATTTCTGACATGTTTGCATGAAAGATTGGAAATGATAATCATTGCTTATGTCATGGTTGTTTGTTCCTTTTCTAGCCATGCCTGGCTTATTAGGGTCGGTTTCCTGATTTCCTTGGCATATAGGTTCCCAACCTGGACATGACGCCGGTCCGTTGCAGGTGAGTTGCAAGATGCAGGAGGAAAAAGTGAGAGAAAGTTGTGGTGAAAGAGTCAGCAGAAGTTTGCCATTACCTTCTGCCAGAGCCGCGTGGAGCTTTGGTGTTTCACTCATAAACACACACACATCGCCCGGTCTGGGATTCGAACCTGCGATCCCCCGACCGTGAGTCTGCTGCTGTAACCACTAGGCCATATGCCTCCATCTTATGTGATGGTAACACTCATTTATAACTTCCTCATAATGTGTCAAAACAACAACACACACACATATATAAACGTAATGGGCTTCTTTCAGTTAGTTTCCATCCCCCAAATGGACTCACTAGTTTTTAGTTGTTGCAAAGATACGGTAGAAGACACCTGTCCAAGTGCCACATAGTGGAACTGAACTGGAAACCATGTGATTAGAAAGCAAGCTTCTTAACCACACAGCTATGCCTTCAAAATTTTACAACACTGACTTGAACAAGTTGCGTGAGAAGACCCGGCAAGCCAAATGAGACCATAATCTCGTGGCCTATGCCAGGGGCATTACCAGCCTACTTATGCGTACCTTTCCTTCTTTGGACACTAAAACTCTGCTTGCAAAGAGCTGTTGAGGTAAGTGAAATCAAAAATCAAAATCAAATTCGATGACTGGCGTCCGTGCTAGCAGGGTACAAAGAGCACCATACGAGCATGATCATTGACAGAGCGGCTAACAGGCTTCCGTGCCAGTGGCACTTAAAAGGCAACATTCAAGCAGGATCGTTACCAGCGTCATACTACTGGCACTTGAGCCCCGTGCTAGTAGGGTATTAAGAGCACCATCCAGAACGGCTACCTGGCCTCCGTGCCGGTGGCATGTAAAAAACACCATTCGAGCGTGATCGTTACCAGCATCGCCTTACTGGCACCTGCGCCAGTGGCATGTGTAAAAGATTCAAGCGAGGTCATTGCCAGTACCACCTGACTGGCCCCGTGCCGGTGGCACGTAAAAGCACCCACTACACTCTCGGAGTGGTTGGCGTTAGGAAGGGCATCCAGCTGTAGAAACTCTGCCAGATCAAGATTGAAGCCTGGTGCAGCCATCTGGTTCACCAGCCCTCAGTCATACATCCAACCCATGCTAGCATGGAAAGCGGACGTTAAACGATGATGATGATGATGATGATGATGATGATGATGATGATGATGTTCTGCAATTTTTGTACAAACTACAGAATGAGAAAGTTTCCAAAAGTGGAATATTAATGGAATTCAATATATTGAGTGTTGGGGGGGGGGGTTCAAAGGTGCCAACTCACTGGGGTACGTGTAAGAACTTCTACTTTTGTGTAAAGCATAGAGAGCAAGTGAACTTGGCAAACAATGATACATCCTGCCAAATGGATAGAGGAATATTTCAACTCAGTGTGTGTTGGCATTCCGTCGGTTACGACGACAAGCGTTCTAGTTGATCCAATCAATGAAACAGCCTGCTCGTGAAATTAACGTGCAAGTAGCTCAGTACTCCATAGACACGTGTACCCTTAACGTAGTTCTCGGGGAGATTCAGCATGACACAGAGTGTGACAAAGCTGGCCCTTTGAAATACAGGTACAACAGAAACAGAAAGAAAGAGTGAGAGAAAGTCGTGGTGAAAGAGTTACAGCAGGGTTCACCACCACCCCCTGCCGGAGTCTTGTAGACCTTTAGGTGTTTTCGCTCAATAAACACTCACAATGCCCGGTCTGGAAATCGAAACTGCGATCCTAAGACCGCAAGTCCGCTGCCTTAACCACTGGGCCATTACAACTCCACAACTCAGTGCAGCGAGCTAATCCATCACAAGGTCCAGTTCAAGCTGCAGTGTGACATCTTCTGTGTTGTGACAGCTTGTGTGCCTTGGTGACCCTGAGAGCATGCCAGTGGAGTGCAAGCTCCTGGTAGGCCTCCTATGCTGGACAGGTCAACGGATAAAGGCCAGACTAATATGAACCATCTCCACCTGGAAATCATCATCATCATCATCATTTAACGTCCGCTTTCCATGCTAGCATGGGTTGGACAATTTGACTGAGGTCCGGCGAACCAGACTCCAATCTGATCTTGCAGAATTTCTACAGCTGGATGCCCTTCCTAATACCAAACACTCCGAGAATGTAGTATATCCGAGTGTAGTTAAAGAATATAAAAGACGATTTACCTCATTATTGCTTTTGTGAAATACTTCAACAGCCAAGAGTTTCAGGGGGCCACAGTAAACCCCAGATTTCGCTGTGAGAAACCTTTGTAGTGCATGATATGTCTTACCACTGTTTGTGGGACCAGCATGAAATATAATTTTACGCTGAATAGCTCTTGCCTCTGGGTACCTTCACCATTGAAATGAGAAACAAAGATAAGGGATTAATCATATATATATATATTTTTTTTTTTTTTTTTTTTTTGAAAAAAAAAAAAAATATATATATATATATACTGTTGTGTCTGGGGAGAGTCATTTTCTTTTTGTGCCTTATAATATAACACACTGATTGGTAAAATTTCCACTTTTTTCTTATCTTTTTTTTTCTTAAAATTTTCAATAGTTTTATTTTCAATAGTTTTATTTTAGAAAAAAAAAAAGAAAAGAAAAAAGTGGAAATTTTACTGGTGAGTGTGTTATATTATAAGGCACAAAAAGAAAATGACTCTCCCCAGACACAACAGAATATGCTTCAACACACAAACTCATATAAAGAATCTTGCAAACCAAATCCCAAAACGAAATATATATATATATATATATATATATGGGTTTGACAGTTTGACAGGAGCTGGCCAGGAGAGGCCTGCACCAACTTTTGTGTCTGTTTTGGCAGGCTTTTTACAGTTGGATGCCCTTCCTGATACCAACCACCAAGCAGAATGGACTGAGTGCTTTGTATGTGGCACAAGCACAGGCAAAGTCAGTTTTGGCAAGGTTTTTACAGCTGGATGCCCTTCCAAATGCCAACCATTTTACAGTGTGGACTGGATACTTTTTATATGGCACCAGATATATATATATATATATATCTTTAGAGAAATTTTACCTCTGTAGACAACCAAAGGTCTCTCTCTCTCTCCGAGTTAAGAGAAGATGGTATGGTGCATATATACAAACTGCAATGCTGCATGGCAGTGAGAAATGGGCTCTGAATGCAGTGGACATGCATTGGCTAGAGAGGAATGAAACCGGTATGGCCTGCTGGATGTGCAATGTCAGTCTGCGTGTGTGACAGAGCACTGGTGTATTGAGAAAGAAGTTGGGCATAAAAAAAATTCTATGCAGTGTGCAAGAGAGAAGACACCACAGGTTTGCTCAGGTGATGTGGATGGATGAGGAAAGTTGCATAAAGAAGTGATGATCAGTTAAAGTGGAGGAGGGTTGCAGCGATGGAAGACCCAGGAAGGCATAGGACGAAGTACTGATGGGTGATCTCAAAACACTGAGCCCTATAAAGATGACAGATGACTGAGAAATGTGGTGTAATGCTGTACCCAAGAAGACTAACCCTCCACAATAGAATTGAGATCCTAAAACCAAGGTTTCATGTAAAAAGCACTAGTGTGAGTCTTGGGGCCACATAAAAAGCACCCAGTACACTTTGTAAAGTGGTTGATGCTAGGAGGGTCATCTAGCCATAGAAACCTTGCCAAAACAGACTATGACACCTGGTTTGGTCCCTAGCTTTGCCAGTTCCTATCAAGCCATCCAACACATTCCAGCATGGAAAACAGATACGTAGTAGGTAATCATACCCCCATACCTACAGTTTATATTTATATACAGGTAGAATAGTTAGTGGACTGTTATGTAGATGTGTGTGTGTGTGTATATGTATACGTATATGCACATGTATGTAGGCAAATGGATATGAATGTAAACAGATAGACATACAGACAGATAGACAAGCTGATAGACATACAGACAATGGTTCATCACACAAATCTATTTTATCCAATGTAAACATACCAGTTGGCTGGTAGCCTGAGATCACTGATTTTTTTCAGATCGTCCATGCAAACAAGATGCGGGAACACTTCTCGAGCATGTTGCAGGAAATATGGGAAGATATCGTTAACGTGACCTGAAATTAAGAAACACACAATGAACTGATATTAATTAGAATAATAAAAAAAAAGCCTACAATGATATCAATAGTCATAATGCCAATAATAAACCTCAATGTCAAACAGTAGCAGCAGATTTTCTATGGCCAGATGCCCTTCCTGTTGCTAATCCTCACCCATTTCCTAACAAGGTAATGTTTCACCATAGCTAGACATGCTTTCACAGATGATCACAAATGGAGCATGGTGACAGTCATTTATAACTATCATAAAATGTCAAGACAGAGAAAACCCCACCACACACACCATGTACAAAATCTAATTATTAGTCTTTGGGTCCGGAGCCATATCCAAGATGCCACACCATGCAACTGAATCCAAAACCATATGGTTGGGAGAGCAAATTTCTTTATCTCAGAACTATAATGATATGCTAATTATGCTATGGCTTATGCCATAGCATAATTAATCACCATAGAACTCCGTGCTGGTGGCACGTAAAAAGCACCATCCGATCGTGGCCGTTGCCAGCCTCGTCTGGCTTCTGTGCCGGTGGCATGTAAAAAGCACCATCCAATCGTGGCCGCTGCCAGCCTCACCTGGCCTCCATGCCGGTGGCACGTAAAAAGCACCATCCGATCATGGCCATTTGCCAGCCTCATCTGGCACATGTGCCAGTGGCACGTAAAAAGCACCCATTACACACACGGAGTGGTTGGCATTAGGAAGGGCATCCAGCTGTAGAAACACTGCCAGATCAGACTGGAGTCTGGTGCAGCCTTCTGGCTTTCCAGACCCCAGTTGAACGTCCAACCATGCTAGCATGGAAAGCGGACGCTAAACGATGATGATGATGATGATGATGATTAACACTCATAACAACATCAATGACCATTATGATATTGTTGTTGTTGGCATCCTTTCGTCTCGGGAGACAATGGAATTGCACATAAAATTAGTTTTGCGCAGGCCTGGGCTAGACGTAAGAAAATTAATGAGATACCTGCGCCATGAATGATGTCATTCATAATGATGTAAAGGTCTGCATTCAAGTTTTGAAGCACCGAACAAAACTGTCGGAAACTGATGTAAGCTTCATGGAAAAGTTTTCCTAAAATGAGAAAGATTAAAATGAAAAATCAATATTTTTTATTATTCTCTCTTTTACTCTTTTACTTGTTTCAGTCATTTGACTGCGGCCATGCTGGAGCACCGCCTTTAGTCGAGCAAATCGACCCCGGGACTTATTCTTTGTAAGCCCAGTACTTATTCTATCGGTCTCTTTTGCCGAACCGCTAAGTGACGGGGACGTAAACACACCAGCATCGGTTGTCAAGCAATGCTAGGGGGACAAACACAGACATACAACACGTACACACACACACATATATATATATACATACATATATACGACGGGCTTCTTTCAGTTTCCGTCTACCAAATCCACTCACAAGGCATTGGTCGGCCCGGGGCTATAGCAGAAGACACTTGCCCAAGATGCCACACAGTGGGACTGAACCCGGAACCATGTGGTTGGTTAGCAAGCTACTTACCACACAGCCACTCCTGCGCCTATTATTATTTTTGTTTTGCAAGGTTCTTATTGTATGTGAAAGCAAATTGATAAATCATGTTTTTGTGTTTTGGCAGGTTCATGCCATCAATAGAAAACTTTTTATTTACCTAGGTATAAGAGTGGCTGTGTGGTAAGTAGCTTGCTTACGAACTACACAGTTTCAGGTTCAGTCCCACTGTGTGGCACCTTAGGCAAGTGTCTTCTACTATAGCCTTGGGCAGACCAAAGCCTCATGAGTGGATTTGGTAGATGGAAACTGAAAGAAGCCCGTTGTACATATGTATGTATGTATGTATGTATATATATATATATATATATATCATCATCATCATTAACACCTGTATTCCATGCTAGCATGGGTTGGACGGTTCGACCGGGGTCTGGTAAGCCATGGAGGCTGCATCAGGCTCCAGTCTGGTTTGGCAGTGTTTCTACAACTGGATGCCTTTCCGTAGAAACACTGCCAAACCAGACTGGAGCAGACTCCATGGCTTACCAGACCCCGGTCGAATCGTCCAACCCATGCTAGCATGGAAAAACGGACGTTAAATGATGATGATGACGATGATGATATATATATATTATATATATATATATATATATATATGTATGTGTGTGTATATGTTTGTGTATCTGTGCTTGTCCCCCCAACATCGCTCAACGACTGATGTTGGTGTGTTTAACGTCCCCCGTAACTTAGCAGTTCGGCAAAAGAGACCGATAGAATAAGTAGATAAGTACTAGGCTTATAAAGAATAAGTCCTGGGGTCGATTTGCTCGACTAAAGGTGGTGCTCCAGCATGGCCACGATCAAATGACTGAAACAAGTAAAAGAGTAATCAATTAAATAATTAAACAATTATTAGATTGTCTCACATGAAATGTCATATTTTAAATGGATTTTTAATGAGTTTCTATGTATATGCTTAACTCTTTTCCTTTCTAGGCAATACTATTATTCAGAATTGCAACCCACAGCTCTTATGACAATGTTGATAACTGAACAATACAGAGTGATTTTCTTGTACGACAAGTTGGGTCACTCTGCCACTGAAGCTCTACAAAACATCAAGTGGGCTTTTGGCAATGATTCTTATTTCTTTACTGCCCACAAGGGGCTACACACAGAGGGGACAAACAAGGACAGACAAACGGATTAAGTCGATTACATCGGCCCCAGTGCATAACTGGTACTTATTTAATCGACCCCAAAAGGATGAAAGGCAAAGTCAACCTTGGCAGAATTTGAACTCAGAACGTAGCAGCAGACGAAATACCTATTTCTTTATTACCCACAAGGGGCTAAACACAGAGAGGACAAACAAGGACAGACAAACGGATTAAGTCGATTACATCAATCCCAGTGCGTAACTGGTACTTATTTAATCGACCCCGAAAGGATGAAAGGCAAAGTCAACCATGGCAGAATTTGAACTCAGAACTTAGCAGCAGACGAAATACCACTAAGAATTTCGCCCGGCGTGCTAACATTTCTGCCAGCTTGCCGCCTTCTTTTGGCAATGATTCTGTTGACATTAGAACTGTTCAGAGATGGTTCCAAAGATTTCATTCAGGAAATGAAAGCCTTAAAAATGAATCAAGAGGGAGACCAAAATGTGAGAAACAACTGTCCGAGAAATTGGATCAGAGCTCCAGACATCATCAACAACTGCTTTTTGATGCTTGAAGAAAATTGGAAAAGTCAAAAAGATGGATAGGTTTGTTCCCCATCAACTTCATGAGACTCAAAGAAACAGATGCCTTACAGTGTGTTCCATGTTGATTTTCCGGTTGGAAAGGGAACCGTTTTTGTATCAACTCATTTCGTGTGATGAGAAATGGATACTCTTTGATAACAGCAGGAGGACAGGACAGTGGTTAGAAGCAGGAGAGTCACCAAACCACTACGCAAAACCATCATTGCACCCTTAAAACGTTGATGGTCACTGTATGGTGGTCAACAAAGGGGGTTATTCATTATTCATTTTTGCAACAGGAGGCTTTTCCATTATACATTTTTGCAACAAGGAAGAACTGTAACTTCTCCCCACTACCAGCCGATACAGTTTGGCACTAATGACATCACAACTCATTTCTACAGGTGAGTGAACTGGAGCAACGTGAAATAAAGTGTCTTGCTCAAAAATACAACACACAGCCTGGTCTGGGAATTGATTTCACTACCCCCGGAATGTGATCCCAATGCGCTAAACACTGAGTCTTGTGCCTTCACAGGCACATGGCTCAGAGACACCTCCTGACAACACAAAAGTGTTACCAGCATTGCAATGAATTTAGAACATGCAAAATCTCTGAGTAATTCCTGCAGCTTCAGTGTGGGGCAAAGCATCTCTGATGTTTATTTCATGTGCCGGTGGCACTTAAAAGCCACCAATCGAGCGTGATCATTACCAGTGTCGTCTTACTGGCACTTGTGACGGTGTGCAGGTGACACGTAAAATAAAAAAAAAAGATTTTTTTGTGGCTGTTGCCAGTACCGCCTGACTGGCACTCATGCCAATGGCACGTAAAAGCACTCCCTACACTCTTGGATTTGTTGGCGTTTGGAAGGGCATCCAGCTGTAGAAACTCTGCCAGATCAAGATTGGAGCCTGGTGCAGCCATCTGGTTCGCCAGTCCTCAGTCAAATCGTCCAACCCATGCTAGCATGGAAAGCGGACATTAAACGATGATGATGATGATGAAAATGTAGTTAAAAAGAAAGACGAATACTTACTGTCTAATCCCTTCTCAGCAGCAAGAGCTCGGATTTCAGGCTTCTGATAAAATGTATTTAACAATTGCAATAAGTCGGCTGAAAATAAAAGACGGTAAAAATGTTAACAAGTAACTCAGAACACAACTAAATATCATAATATATTGTGTCTGATGCTCTACAAATTCTGCCATTTACTTGTGTGTGTGTATGTGTGGATGCACATGAACAGGCATGGCTGTGTGGTAAGAAGTTTGCTTCCCAAATGCATGGTTTTGGGTTCAATCCCACTGCATGACATCTTGAGCAAGTGCCTTCTACATCAGCTCTAGGTTGGGCAAAGCCTTTTGAGTGGACTGGGTACATGGAAATTGAAAGAACTCCCTCGTTTATGTGTGTGTGTACCTCCTGGCCATGGGAAATATTACCTAACTTGGAAACAGGTGAGGGTTGCAACAGCAAACGTATCTGGCTGTAAAAAAACTCTATCCAAACTACACAAACAGAGAAAAGTGGATGTCAAAATGGTGATGATAAGGATATCTATCTATCTATCTAACCATATATCATCATCATTATCGTTTAACATCCGCTTTCCATGCTAACGTGGGTTGGACAATTTGACTGAGGACTGGAGAACCAGATGGCTGCACCAGACTCCAATCTGATCTGGGAGTTTCTACAGCTGGATGCCCTTCCTAATGCCAACCACTCCAAGAATGTAGCGGGTGCTTTTACGTGCCACCAGCACAAGGGCCAGTTAGGTGGTACAGGTAACGGTTACGCTCAAGTAGTGTTTTTTACATGCCACCTGCACAGGGGCCAGTCTAGCGGCACCAGCAATGACCTCGCTCGAATGTTTTTTCAGGTGCCAGTAAGGTGATGCAGGTAACGATCACGGTCGAATGGTGCTTTTTATGTGCCATTGGCACGGAGGCCAGCTTTGAAGGTGTTTATAAGCCATTTAAGAAACACACAAAAACCGTTAGATTCACTTCAACATTTAAATTTAATTTATCAAAATATTTTTGTCGCTTTGAGACCATGACCTGTTCACTGACAAAATTCTGTGCAGCACCGAATTTTGTCAGTGAACATGTCACGGTCTCAAAGCAACAAAAATATTTTGATAAATTTAATGTTGAAACGAATCTAACAGTTTTTGTGTGTTTCTTAAATGGCTTATAAACACTTTCCAGGCTGCTATTGTTTTCATTCCAGCACACGATCTCAGATTAGATCACTTGCTATGCAGGTACATCTCCATAACACACACACACACACATATATATATATATATATATATATATACACATATGTATGACGGGGTGCCCAAAAGTAACCAGAAACATTCTCTGTGGGACAAGCCCATTGTAGTTCAAGCATTCACCACTAGAAGCCACTTAATATAACCCTCAGGCACAAGCAAAACAAAGTTTATGAGTGGTTTTTATGCTTTAGAAATGGTCATTTGTCACTTGAGGACCAACTTCATTCAGGGCGATGGTCGACCTCCTGAATGAATAAAAACAATGAAAATTCATGATTTGATCTGAAAGACAGTCGCTGAAAAATTGGAGAATGTGTTGATATGGCTGATGTGTGCTGGAGCTCCTGCTAACGAGGTTTGAGTGAAGGATTGTGAATGAATAAAGTTACAGCAAAATTTGTGCCTCACTTGCTCATGAAAGATCAAAAGCAGTCACGACTGAATGTGTGTTGTGAACTGAAAGAACAGTTGAAAAGTTGATCCAGGCCTTTTTTCGATGTGGAAGAGGTGAAGAAAAAAACAATGGAGGCATTAAAAGGCATCACTTCAAAAGAGTTCCATCACTGCTTTGAACAGTGGAAAAATACATCTGGATCAATGCATTGCTTCAAATGGAGAATACTTTGAAGGCGATAAAAGTGTAAACACGTAAATCTAGGGGAACAAAATATTGCAAACTTTCGGTTTCTTTTGGTTACCCCCTCATGACCGCGTGTGTACCGTTGGCGATTTTTTTCCCTCCGTCTTCCCTTCTCTGGATCTTTCCTTTTCCTATGTTTCTGATGAAGAGCTCCGCTCGAAACGTTAAACCCTCCTTCTTCCCTTCCTTCCTGAGCGTCCAATAATACTTTATTTGTTCCACGTCCTCGCGTTGTTGTGTTTTCTCTTTGTATTTTCATGTTTGAATTAACCATATATATATATATATATATATATATATATATATACTCTTTTTACTCTTTTCCTTGTTTCAGTCATTTAACTGCAGCCATGCTGGAGCACCAACTGTAGTCGAGGAAATCGACCTCAGGACTTATTCTTTGTAAGCCTAGTACTTATTCTATCGGTCTCTTATGCCAAACTACTAAGTTACGGGGACATAAACACACCACCATAAACACACACACACGAGGGTTGTCAGGAAAGTTCATAGGCTGACTAAGAAGGAGTGATGCTAGAGCCGTGAAATCTTGTATGCATTAATTTCAACCCTTCTTATTAATAACTGCAGGGTTTCTTTCTAGGTAGACTGTTCAAAGACGACTTCAAATGTAATTAGTAACTAGTAGTGACACCTCTTGAAAATGGATAAAATTTGGCATCATGCTGTTATGAAATACCTGCAGAAAAGGGTTTAGCCCCTCAATAACAATCATGCTAACATTTTTGCAATGTTAGGGAATGATGCTCCAGTTTTCTCAACAGTGCAAAAGTGAGCAGCTGAATTTAGGAGAAGGGTAAGTCTTGAAGATGACCGAATGTCTGGACATCCTGCAACTGTCACCACCAAGGGAAACCTCGATCATGTTCACCACATGGGGATAGATGACAGACAATTGATTATAAAATCAAATAGTCATGAAAGAGCATACCCCATGAAAGAAGTGATAATATTCTGCACAATGAACTTGGCATGAGGAAGGTTTCTGCTTGGTGGGTGCCATGTCTTCAAAAGCACACCAGGCTGATCACATCACAGGAAAATGTGACACTGTTTCAGACAGATCCAGCTGGTTTTCTTGAACATTTCTTAACCTAGGATGAGTATTGGTTTCATCAGAGATGATCCAGAGAATCACTGTAGGATAACACATACACACACAAAGATCACACAGATATGTGTGTGTGTGATCTTTGTGTGTATGTATGTTATCCTACAGTGTATGATAAAAAAAAAAAAAAAAAACCTGACTGCCATGTCCAAACGCCTTGTTCATCGATCTTCTCGAGGAGACCCGTTCTAACGCTAAACGAAACTCGCCTAACTTTCCCCGATATAACACTTCATTAAAAGAAATCAATAAGCTTAATTTTCATATTGACTTTTAGTATGGGTGACCACTACCTATCAACGTTCCGTAATATCTTAATACTTAGATATGACTTCTACGAAATATCTTAATACTTAGATATGACCTCTACGAAAACAGGGAAACAAGAACTTTAATATCGAATAACATGATTTCAACGAAGACTCAACCCAAATCACAGAACCATATTCATCAAATTCCACCGGTACACCGGAAATCGTATTTCAAAGACACGATACACGAGTTCTTTCGACCCTGAAAAATATAGGTCGCAGTATATAAACCGCAAACATCAACCTTCACATTCAATATGAGATAATCGCTCTTCTCGATATAAGAAGATGTAAGGATAAGTTGCTACCTTGCCGAAAATTACTTCCTCATCTCCGACTGGTGACATATACGTAAATACATGGATTTTATTAATACTTAAAACTAAATAATAGGAGGTACTACTAGCGAACAGTGGTCCCGGTGCGTGCACTCGCGCTAGTTAGTCGATCCTACAACGACTTTTTAACCCTAAACCTAACCCTAACCTTAGTTTGTTTATAAAACTAATAGGCGATCTTGTATTCAGCCTTGAAATACAAACATACGCGCAAGTCGTTGTAGGATCGACTACTTACGACTAGCTAGCGCGGATGCGCGAGTGCGTGCACCGGGACCACTGTTCGCTAGTAGTACAATAATAAGATATCCTTTACGTGACAAAATGACAACATAGTTTACTTCTCACTGACTATATATCATGCATACATGTATGATGTCTTTTCTTCTTATCACTCTGTACAAATGATTATTAAATATACGGGACATAGCTAATAATTTATTTTGACAGCAGCACCAGAAACCACATTTGCGGTGTTGTCCCCTCAGCCTTGTAGACGTAAGGGCTGACCCAACACCGCCAACATTTTGAAACCAAGTTCTGAAATAAACTTAAAACAGGGGGACCCCAAGCTATCGGCTGAAATAATTTATGACCGAGTAGACTATAATATTTGCCAGATTTTATTTCCTCGACATGTAACTTGTACACAATGAATATGAGTAATATGAAATAGAAATAACACGTATATATACAATTTTTTCGATGCTGAAAATAATACAAAATATATTCAATGGAAACAAGATTAAAACTAGATATGAGATTTACTGTGAGGTCGGGCCGTTTGTTCTCAAATATAAAAATTTTTTCTTTGTTTATAAGTTCGTGAACATGACCTTTACAAGCTTCCCTAGATATATAAGCTTAAAGGGGCCAAAACCAAACCTGAAAGAGTGCAGACAAAATGTAGGTGAGGGTGGAACAAGGAAATTTAATCCGAAAGCCTGCAAAAAAGTAAACTCAGCTGAAATTATCCAAGATACCAGGTTGTCATGTTAAACCGGGTACCGTGTATTTTGCTAATTACCGAATATTATTACATTTATACACGAAGGTCACATACTTGCCTTTATTAAGTGTTCCACTGAGTTCGGCCCCGATATTGTCACTATCTTTATTCACCGGAGAAGCTCTCAGAGGATGGAATAAAGAACTTAAATCCTTGTTTTGGCCGGTATTCTTCCAACGACATGGTAAATAATATATATCAGCAGACGATCGATGAGGACTATGATAAAGCGTGTTTAAACAAGAAATATGACGATGATATAGTTTAGATACAGTAATGGCAATTCGAAAATATTTTGTAGATCTTACAGCGAATACTAGAGCCATTGATGCAAATCAAATTTCTTTTTGTATACATATATTGTTTTTAAATATAATTTCTTCACTGTTTGTGTCATTGCTCCGTGTAGGCCATGTGTACCGCGTGTTTTTATAAGGGAGATGACTCTGGTGGACTTACACAAAAGAAAACTACTTCCGTTGACAGGTGAATACTTTCAGACTTGCTTAC
The DNA here is from genome assembly GCF_006345805.1 of Octopus sinensis. Classification (NCBI taxonomy): domain Eukaryota; kingdom Metazoa; phylum Mollusca; class Cephalopoda; order Octopoda; family Octopodidae; genus Octopus; species Octopus sinensis. Next base: position 98,422,656 of record NC_043001.1, on the reverse strand, counting down.
AAGGCAGGTAAATCTTCTTGTGGTGAAAGATTAAAGGACTGGGGAAAGGTAGAAATGCCAGATGGATGGGATGGGTTGGGGAGATGGAGGTGGTGTTGTCGGAGGAGCAGGTGAAGACACTTAAAGATGAACTTGGTGATGTGTACGTGTTAATTAAGGGAAGATTGATACAGAAAAAGAAAGATGAGATCTTTTCGGTTTGAACGGCATTTTTTTCTAGCGGTGTCATATGAAATTGTCACCCATAATTATGACCCTAGTATCGATCTATTACATTTCAATCTGTTTTAGGGTTAGGGTTAGTTAGAGTTAATTAGGGATGGGGGGAAGGGTATCTTTTTTCTTCATAAATGTAAATAAACCCAATCTGTTTCTTAAACGAGGGACATATTCATACGGCACAGAATGTTTTCACTTCAATAGACGTCATTGATTGGTTGAAATTGCAGAAATTGAAGAAAAAACAACAAATACCTTACAAACTATAGAATTTTCTTAATAAAGCCAAGAGAAAAAGATGTTTTATAAACACATTCTACCAGTATACGAAGATTAAAAGTGTTTAGTTACGTGGAAATTATTTTAGAAAACTGCTATTCAAACCGAAAAGATCCGATAAATCTTCTTGTGGTAGTGGAGGGGGGGGCGAGAAAATTTCAAATTTTTATTTTATCCATATCTGTATTTTTGTGTTAAATTCAGGGGATCTTTTCGCTTTGACCAGCAGATTTTTTTAATAATTTCTTTGTAACTAAACACTTTTAAACATCGTAAACTGGTAGAATGTGTTTATAAAACATCTTTTTCTCTTAATAATTATGGGTGGATACTAAAGAGGGGACGGTTTTTTTTATCCAGCTCTGTTTACGAGTGACCCCTCAGTTTATGGCCACAAGGTATTTTTTTTCTCATAAATAACAGTAACAAATTCATATGACACCGCAAATAATTGTTGTTGACACATTACGACAGAAATTGTATTCACCTCAATAGACGTCATTGATTGGTTGAAATTACCGAAATGCAAGAAATTAAACAACAAATAGATTACAAACTACAGAATTTTCTCAAGAAAGCCAAGGGAAAAAGATGTTTTATAAACAAATTCTACCAGTATACGAAGTTTAAAAGTGTTTAGTTACAAAGAAATTATTTTTAAAATCTGCCAGTCAAAGTGAAAAGATCCCATTCAGGTACTACTTAAGAAGATTGGTCCCGGTGCGTGCACTCGCGTAGTCGTGCATCCGCGCTAGCTAGTCGTGACTAGTCGATCCTACAACGACTACCTAGCAAAGTAAATAAAACACAAAATAAATATATTTTTTTTTACACAAAGTAAATAATTTTTTTAAAGAAAAGTATATAAAACACAAAAACACAACGTAAATAATTTTTATAAACAAAGTAAATAGAACACAAAAACACAAAGTAAGGATCGACTAGTCACGACTCGGGATCACCCTTCTTAAGTAGCACCTTAAATTCATTTGTTGCCGACAACTGAAATCAACCAACTTTGCTATCCAGTAGTAATATTATGCGTACTTCCAGGTTTTATGTTTGTGCTTCTGTAGTGGGTGAATAGTTAATTGAATAAGATGGAGTACAGTATAAAACTTGTCCACCTTCAGATTTCACCCTGTCCAACATATTCAGTTATCTATTCACATACTACAGAAGCCCAAATGCAAATCTAGTAGTACGTATATTACTACTACTGGATAGCACAACGTGAAATCTGAAGGTGGATGAGCTATATACAGTACTCCATCTTAGTCTTAATAGAATATATCATAACTATATACACGTTTGTGTGTGTGTGTATATATATTTATGTGTGTGTGTCAGTGTTCATTTCCCCACCTTCTCTTAACAACTGATGTTGGTGTGTTTATGTCCCTGTAATTTAGCAGTTCAGCAAACAGAATGATACAATAAGTATTAGGCTTACAAAGAATAATTTCCAGGGTTGATTTCTTTGAATAAAAGCCCTTCAAGGTGGTGTTCCAGCATGGCCACAGTCAAATGACTGAAACAAATAAGAGAATAAAAGAATATATGTGTGTAGTTCAGTTGCCAGAGATAAAAATAGTGGTGATGAGGTGTCAGAGTGTACCCTCGAGGTAGAAGAAGAAAGTGAAAGTAAGGCAGAATATGGTCAGAGGATCTGGAAGTGTGGATGCATTAGTTGGAGAGTATGTGAAAGGAGAATGACTGATGGTTAAAGATCAGGATAGAGATAAATCCAATGAATGGTGAACATGATTGGGAGTGTCGTCAGTAATGAGTCTCAGTTTTATAGGATTTCTTCAATTACAATTTACCTAGCATATTTAAGAGTAGAATGCATCGGGTTTTGCCAGGTCCAGTTTTTAGAATTTAAACTCCAATTAAGCAAAATTTACAGAAAACTCACATTCTGGTGTGTATGTCAAATGCTTTTCTTAGTCTGGTTTACAGCACACGCAAACGCACACACACAGTGTGCAACGAATAAAGTGAAACTAGATGTAATATTTGTTTCTGTCTATCACGCTGATAGATACATGAGTAAAATGTATGGCAAGCTAACAGATAAGAGTGAGTGAAAATGTTCTTGGAAGAGAGTAAATAGCGACAGGGTGATTTGAGGAAGACTAAACTGAAAGTATGAAACAGTGTTTAGTATAAAAAAACAACGACACTTATATAAACCCTTTTGTTACCAAACCGCCCGAATTTACCTATTCATATTTAAATGAGAATATCAGAGTAAATCTCTTTAGTACATTCGTGAAAACACGTATTATACTTCGTAAACACTTCAAATACAGTTTTGTACAAAAATCGAAGTGTAATTTTAATTCCGTGAATTATGGGAGATTTTTTTCCGAAATTTGTTCCTATTGTGTTTTCAAAATTTGTAATTCTGACAAAAAATGGATACGAATTTCATTATATCAAGCAGCGAGTCAGAATTCGAAGGATTTTCTACTGAAGACCTTCATAAATCTAACTCTATGACTGAAAAAAAAAAAGCATCTTTATATAAGAGTGAAGTTGTGTGTCTGTCTCCTACGATTTACATTCGTAACTACTCCCACATTTTGCGGTGCAGTTTAACCAAAAGCGGGTATCTTATAGTCGTGATTCATATCGAGCCCTTCTGGGTATTAGCGCGCGTCTACGATGAGTCTACGATTTAAAAAAAATTTACCATCATATTTTTCCATTTTAATGCATTTTATTCGCTTTTATATAAGGGAAGTAACTCTCTAAAAATATCTACGATGTGTCAACGATTTAAAAAAAAAATTTACCTTAATTTTTTTTCAATTTTTAATGCATTTTTTTGCTATTTTTTGGCTATAACTCTCTAAAAATGCTTATATAGTTATTTCCCTTACAAACCCGAGCAACGCCGGGCGATATATTTTTTATACTTTTTGAGATCTAGTTATAAGTTCTATATTTTAAAAAAATTAGATATATATTATTTGTTATTTATGTATTAGTTTATGTCTATCACTGTTTGAGTTGCATAATAGTGGTTTTATCTCTAATTCATATTATATATATATAAATTTTTTCTTGAGAACATTTCTTAGTGGTAAGACCATAGCGGATCTATTTCTAGCATAAGGGTTGTTCACATAGTGGTCATCCCTCTCATATGTATGTAATACAATTTTCTGGACCTTCAGATTTTAATATGCTAGACCACTGGTGTTAAATTGATGTTAATTAAATTAATATCCAATTTCTCACTCTCATTTTAAATTTAGATATATATGTATATATATATATATATATGGAGAGAGAGAGAGAGAGAGAGAGAGAGAGAGAGAGAGAGAGAGAGAGGAGAGAGAGAGAGAGAGAGGAGAGAGAGAGAGACACACACACACACACACAAGTCTGTGTAAAATTGGGTATTAACTTAGGGTAAAAGTGAAATCTAAGCCCCTTTTCAAACTAGCCGTTAAATTTTCTAAGTGATTAGTGCTAAATACGCATGATCTATTATGCACTTTTAAAGGTTATATACACGAGCGAAAAGTAAATAAAACAAAATTCGTTTGTGAAGGGTAAATTAAGTGAGTTGACTCCCTTCGAATTGTATCTATCTATCTATCTATCTATTTCTCTTTATAATAACAAAGGGTAAAATTAATTAATTAACTAGTAATCAATAATTTCACCAAGTAGAATTCGGCATGAAAAAGGACCATTTCACGGTAAACTTTATGAATACTTTATAATTAGGGTTCAGCAAAGATTTGCTTTACGACATACCGAAGTTTAGAAATAGCAGCCAATAGACTCTTTTTAAAGTAGAGTCTCTGGATCTTTTCGGTTTGAACGGCAGTTTTTAACATAATTTCTAGGTAACTAAAAAATTTGAAACCTCGTATACTGGTAGAATGTGTTTATAAAACATCATCTTCTCTTAGAATGAGAAAATTCTATAGTTTGTAACATATTTCGTCTTTAAATTCTTGCATTTAAAAGATCCGAGTCTCTTTTTGGAGTAGAGGAAATAGCTAAGGTTCTTTGGCTGCTATTTCTAAATTTCGGTATGTGGTAAAGTAAATCTTTGCTGAACCCTAATTATAAAGTATTTCTCTTGATATATATATATATGTTGTCACATGTGAGTCGTCGTTCTTGGCGACACGCCTCCTTTCTTCTTTCTCTTTATAGATTGTGTCACGTGTTGTTGTAGTGTTTAAAGATGGCTGACTTGGTGAGTTTTCTGTCTCTGTCGTTTCTTCTAATTTTCGCTTTCCTCACCCCAGGAGTGTCGGCGTTCGATGCCGGCGATGCTCTGGCACTGGTGCTGGGACTCGTGGTTGGCATTCTCGGCATATGTGCCTGTTTAGGTTACTATGCCAGAAGACGGAACTTGGTGTAATGTCTATTGCATGTACAAAAATGATGTTTATTTCATTGTAAAAAAAAAAAAAAAAGTGGGTGGTGATGTTCATACCAAGCAGTCAACATTTCTCTGGATGATTCACAACAACTGCTTCCTCCTGCCAAACGGAAACAAAAAGGAAGTGAATAAACACCCGTATTTTACGTTTTATTTAAAAAAAAAAAAAAGAAGAAAAAAACCCAAGAAAATTCTGATCCTATGGAACATTTTGAGTATGAGTTTTTCCCATCTTTTTGTCCTGCCACATTGCTATTTGAGGTGATTACCAATCATAATTTAAACAGCCGCACACCTCTATGGAAATCTGCTAATTATAGTCATTACAATAACAATCACAAAACACAGCCTAATCTTATTCATACGTGTTTCATGTAACATAAAGAAAGAAATACTTTTCTTCTGAATGTTTTTTTGTCTCCGAACTCTGCCGACGGCTACAACCTTTCACTGTTTTATTCTCTCACTACTTTCACACAACTTTATTCTGCAGCAATATAAACTCTGAAAATAAACAATAAAAGAACAAAAAAAATAGCGATGAAGCCACAATTATAAGTTCGTCATCTTAGTAAACTAATATGTGATAATTCACGAACAACATATTTTCATTAAAATTGTATCCTTATTTGTCTGTTCGTCTTCCTACATGAACTGTTTGTGTGTGTTTGTATAGGACAATTGAAATGCAAGATACAAGAAATAATTTTCAAAGCAACTTTTTGTTTACCTAACCGTCATCTGTGTGTTGAAACTAAACTTACGACATGTACTCTTTTGTTTTCTTGTATCTAAATTAATTTTCTAAGTAAAGAAAATATGTATTTTTGTAAACTTAACTTAGGAATATTAAGGTATTCGCTATATTTGTATTTGGTTCGTAATTTAATTTTAGTTTGACTAACGTACAGTATCATTGCCAGACTACACAGCTGTTACCACGTCTAACCTACTTCACTTTCATTTGGTTAATATTATACTAGCTAATATACGTCAACACATGTATATCAAACTGCATAACAATATTTCAAAATATTTGGGTATGGTGACTATTTGTTTAAAAAAATTTGATAAAAATCAGTTTAAAGAAAATATCTGAGAACGAGCTTGAAAACACCATGCCACACAAGCATGGTGCAGAGTTCTGTTGCCAGATATAGTCTTCTAGCAGCCACCCTCTTGACCCAAGAGAGCACTACCCCTTTTTGGCACTTGATGTAGGCCTCTGTGTTGAGTCTGATACCAGACAGCCGTAATTTGAACCTGAATACTGTTGAAATGGTTTTCTTGTATGTTGTATATTGCTGTGACTCTTTTTCTCTTGTTAGATTAACCCCTCCCCCGCCTCTTTCTCTTTATTAATTCAGTGAAATAGTTTGTATTTAGTTTGTCTATGCTTCAGTTTATTATTATTATTATTTTAGATTACATTAAATGTATAAGTTTGTTGAATAGATTATCAGCTTTGCAATTTGAAATGTTAGGTACACCTTTCTAACTCTATTTCACTAACAGCAAACATGCTTTTAATTTCCTGCATTTCCTTACTTCCTTGATACTATCTTGACTTTTGCTGACTGGAAAACTGCCTGCAATACAAGAAACAATTTCACTATTTAACTTGTTTATCACTAAACAGTCTCAAGCTATGCATGAACTGACTCTGAGCCTCTGTTCATGAACCTGTTACCTTTTTTTTTATATTAATTTCCTGAACCTGTTACTTTTTTTAATGTTAATTTCCTGAGGTAGTTTGGCAGAATTGTTAGCTTCAAAATAAATTCCTTGTATTTAGGTACAAGCTTTTATGTCTTGGATTCAAATTCCACTAAGCCTGAGTTTTTCATTCTTCTAGAGTTATAACAATCAGCTTTACACACACACAGTCTAAATGTGTGGCATTGTACCTGTATTAGAAATAATTTTCCTACCATTTCTAAACTAGTCCTTCTGTTCTCACCTGTAAATAATAACCAGCCAGTGATAACAATTTCTATGTAAATGTAGTGATGAATACATCATATCCCAGGTGATTAAACTTGTCCAAACAATTGTTTTCTTCCATAAATATATCTCTATGGGAAGGATCATTTCTACTGATATATAGATGTTCATATTTTTATATACAATAAAAACAAAATACATATTTTACTTTAAATAACAAAAGGAAACTGCTTGTAGTGGCAATTAAGGTTGTTAGAAAAACTTAAATCTCCTGCCTTTTTCTTGCTTCCATGGAATTTAAGCATCCTTTTATAGTTTATTAATCTGTTTCCAATAAAATGGTATATTTGTTCCCAATTTATATGTTAATGTTACACATATTAACCTTTGTAAACTCTGTGTTCTGTTCTGAAATATTAAGATATTTGTGAATTAAAGTATTAACTAACAATACCCAATTTGATTTTATATATATATATATATATATATTATATATATATATATATATATATAAAATATATATATAATGTAAGTGTGTGTTGAAGGGATAATTGCAGATGTCTACTATAATAGCTGATGTATTGTGATTGCATACAACAGTTTGCTACATTCCATCCATAAAAGATCCTTTGTCAAATATTAGCATTGTTGTTGTATAAACAATGATATATTTGACTCAGAACGTTTGTTCAGCATACCATGAGCTTCTCTGGTTGCTAATTTGCAAATATTTTTTTGTCAAATTTTGTTATCATTTCTATAAAATTAAATGTTCTGTCTTAATTTCTAATTATAATTATTTTGATGCTGTTTCTGTTAAATTCTTTACATATATTAAAATTCTTATGAAATATTTTGAGTGTGCTGTTATTGTTATTCAAAAATGTCTTAATTTTTTTAAGTAATTTTGTTTTAGATCAGCTTCATTAAAATATTTGCAGTCACAATCGTGAATGGTAAGCATTTGAAGTCTTAAGTTGGATGACTTCAGTTGAGCAGATTCAATAAATATTCCAACTATGACTGATTGTTCTACTTGTGTTATTTCAGACCATACTTTTCTCAGTGTATCCAGTTTTTAAAGATGGTAGGGTGATTTGACTACTATATCTAGCAGGTTGTGTAGTGACTCTCTTTTTAACTTAGCTATTTGTCAGTTAAGATAGCCATTGTACATAAATGTTTTTTTTTTTTTAAATATACGATGGAGTTTTTTTTAGCCTCAAAATAGACATTACTGCCTCTTGAATACATGTCTCATATATTCCACTTCCAGTGAATTTTATTGAAATACTCATTCTCTGCATTACCAAAATCATGACAAGGCTACTTGACTTTTTATTTATTTTTTACATATGCATTTTTGTGAATAGTGTTTGATTTCTAACAAGGCCAATTACTGGTTCATTTAAGATGTGAAAGTGACAGGTATGATAAAATGTACATAATTCATACTGTAAAGTGGTTGGTAATAAGCAGGGTATCCTGCCATAGAACCCTTGTTAAAAATGGAAAACTGGAATAAGATATAGATTATATTCTATTACAGGCTACAAGTCTTGCAAAGAGGAGAGTGACACAGGGATGTGCACTTTAGTTATGAGTGATAAAGACAAGGGTGACTGATATGGATGATAGGCAGATGAGTAATGAGGGATGAGATATAAGAATGTTGGAGAGATTAGAGACTGTCAAGGGATCCGAAGAAGTTTTGTCAATATGTATTTTATTTACAAATGCATACAGGTATCCATAGACACAATCAATTTTTTGCTCTTTATTCCAAATTTTCCTTGGTTTCCTACTACAATGGTATTGCATTTTTGTTTTAAATGTTAAACAGCTCAGATATGTTTGTAAATAGAAATTGTGTGTGTGACTGCATGTGTATCGTTGGTGATTTTCTTTCTCTGTCTTCTCTTCCTTGGCCCTTTCCTTTTTCTATGTTTCTGATGAAGAGCTCTGCTCAAGACATTAAATCCTCCTTTCTTTCTTTCCTTTCCTGAGCATCCAATAACACTGTACTTGTTTCTTGTCCTTGCGTTGTTGTTTTCTCTTTGTTCATGTTTGGATTAACTATATAAAATACAAGTTGAAAATGCACTAAGTGTAGTTAAAATATTTTTTACTATTATATTTAAAGATTTAACCAGTTTCACAGCTTACTCTGATTTTCAGAAATTTAAAATATCAGGCTGAGTAAAAAGTAAACAGTGTTTTTAAACATGGAATTCGCCACGATATGTTTCAACAATGCAGAAATTTTATTCATCAAAGTAAGTGCCATAACAATCAACACATTTTTGCCAACGAGTTACAAGTTTGTTTATTCTGGTAACATAAAAATCTGGAGTTCTAGAGCTGACGAACTCTTTGAATGCACTTTCAGCATTGGTTTGATTTTTGAACTCCTTCTCTAACAGGAAACCATTAAAGTGCTTGAAAAAGTGTTAGTCGGTAGGAGAAAGGTCTGGTGTATAAACTGGGTAGGGAAGAACTTAGTAGTTCCCTCAACTTCTGGAGCATCATTAGGGAAACGTATGGTTGAGCATTGTCTGGGACGGAGGAGTAGCAGTTTTTCATTCATTTTGGCAATTTCATGGCAATATGTTACTGCAGTAATGATTTTTCCAGGTTTTAAGAAGTTATAGTGGAATGAGTCCAGCAGTACACCTCCAAACAGTCACCAAAACCTTCTTTTTGAAGAGTTAGGTCTAAGGAAGTTTTCAGTGCTTCATTTTGGTCCAGCCACTACGAAGAACCTTTTTTATTATTGTACAGAATCCACTTTTCATCACAAGTTACAATATGGTCGAGAAATGGATTGGTCTGGTTATGGAGAAGCGATGAGCAAATTTCATGTCTGCACATTTTCTGACTTTCATTCAAATTGTGTGGTACCCATTTGTCGAGCTTTTTTGATATTCTGATCGCATGCAAATGGTTGCTGGCAGTGTTTTGGCTAACTTAAAGTTCTTTTGCCAGTTCTTGAATAGTTTTACATGGATCTTTCTCAATGACAATTTTTAATTGATCATCTTCGATGACAGATGAGCGTCCACTATGCTCATGATCTGCAAAGCTCAGGTCTCCACTGCAAAATCGTTTAAACCATTTAGAGTTGTCCACTCACTGGTCATTTCCTCACCGAATGTTTTGTTGATATTGTGAGCAGTTTCAGCTGCTTAACATCCTTTTTTGAGGTTGAATGCCAAAATTGCTCAAATATCGTGCTTTCACAGTTCCATTTCAGATGATTGTAACCACAGTGAAAAAATATCAATGTCAATTTATTGATGCATTTGGGAAAGTGTATGTCTGCATTATCAGACAATTTCAAAAAAAAGTTTTAAAACAATTCAAAACTCTGCAAAAATGATTCCACTGATTTTATATATTGGAGAGCAGGTAATTAAGCAAAAGAGAATAATTTTCCTAACGAGTAGTTTGTCATTGGGGGTAATTGTCCTGATATGATTGTGATTCAACATCCAATTGCCCTTGAAACACCCAGTGCAAAGGTTGCAAATATGTAGATAACAAATGTGAACTTGTGTTTATCATGATCTCTCTCTCCCTCCCTCCCCCTCTCTCCCCCTCTCTCTCTCCCTCCCCCTCTCTCCCTCTCTCTCTCTCTCATATACACACACACACACATATATAAAATGTATAAAATGCATATGTAAAAGCAATATGATAGCAATCATGAGCAGAACCTATTACCCACTGAGCTACAGAATTAAGAAATTAAGGGATATTATAAGCAATTAATAATTTTCCAATAAGTGATAACCCCCGAGTCAGATCTAGGGTTAATTGTTGTTACGTATGGAGCTATATAGACACACATATATACTCATGCTTGTATAAATCAGCTGTCGTTATAAATTAACTTAACTGGAAATGTGACACTCAGTAATTGTAAATGTTGAAGATTGATTGAGCTTTTGGACTAATTTTTTGGCAGCCACCCCTGGTGTCAACTGAAGTTAAATCATTGTTTAACCTCACAGGACACCAAGTGAAGGTAACATCTGTTAATCAGTCTATTAATCATTCTTTCTGTTTTCAGCTACCATTAACTTTCACAGCTGCAGAATATCTGAGGATGTTTTTTGTTCATCATGTTTATCATTTGATGTCTACTTTTTTCCATGGTTGCATGAGTCAAACAGAATTTGTTGCAGATTTTCTACAGCTGGATGCCTTACTTGTCCCCATATCCCAACTGTTTTCAAGCAAGATAATCTCCCCACCCTCATCCATAGCCAGACTCCTACGATGGTGATATTCATTTATATCTATCACATGATGTCAAGACAAGGGTGTACACAAATACATATACAGGAGTGGCTGTGTGTTAAGTAGCTTGCTTACCAACCACATAGTTCCGGGTTCATTCCCACTGCGTGGCACCTTCGGCAAGTGTCTTCTACTATAGCCTCGGGCCAACCAAAGCCTTGTGAATGGATTTGGTAGACAGAAACTGAAAGAAGCCTGTTGTATATATATATATATGTATGTGTGTATGTATATGTTTGTGTGTCTGTGTCCCCCCAACATTGCTTGACAACCGATGCTGCTGTGTTTCCATCCCCGTAACTTAGCAGTTCTAACCTGCACTTATTCCAAAGATGAACATACAAGCAAGATGCTGTCCTCTGACTTCTTTCAGAAGGCAGTAACTCTAAGAATTGATTCAGATTGTGAAAACCCTCCTAACCCATGCCAGCACAAAAAGCAGACCTGAAATGACATATCTCTCAACAGGCATAGAAGTGGCTGTGTGGTAAGTAGTTTGCTTGCAAACCACATGGTTCCGGGTTTGGTCCCAGTGTCTTCTACTATAGCCACAGGCCGACCAAAGCCTTGTGGGTGGATTTGGTAGACAGAAACTGAAAGAAACCTGTCGTATATATGTATGTGTGTCTGTGTTTGTCCCCGCCAACATCGCTTGACAACTGATGCTGGCGTGTTTCCATCCCCGTAACTTAGCAGTTCGGTAAAAGAGACCGATAGAATAAGTACTAGGCTTACAAAGAATAAGTCTTGGGGTCGATTTGCTCAACTGAAGGCGGTGCTCCAGCATGGCTGCAGTCAAATGACTGAAATAAGTAAAAGAGTAAAAAAGAGATAATACTTTAGATTGAAAAATGTAATTTCTGACTGGTTACCTGTGGTATCTGGAGATCTACAGCACTCTGTGTCATTAGACTATCACTCTTTATCTTATCTTATAAATGGGCATTGGTTAATGTGTAACACGTGTGTGTGAGTATATATATATATAAACGACGACACCGTGGTGATCTCATTCTCGCTCACAACATCATAAGCGGAAAGTGTAACCTCTCAAAAGAGCTGTTCTTCACTCCTGCTCCAGAGCGTGGGCTGTGGGGTCACTCCGAAAAGCTCTATCTACGACGATTTCACCTCAATCGAAGGAGAGGGGCTTTCTCCATCCGAGTTGCGGATCCGTGGAATAAGCTGCTGGACGAGATAGTGAAGATGCCGACGACCGCTCAGTTCAAAGTCTCTCTTGACCAGAAATGGCCTGAACTCTTTGTATGAACACCCTCCCTGTACATAATTCCATGTCCCCCTACATGGCCTTGCTTTGGCTTTTTGAGCCAAAAAAATTAAATTAAATTAAATATATATAAAGGTTGTCATTGACCTATGATCTATCTAACTTATGACTGCTTGACTTTATGATGATTGGCGTGCCAGTTTCTGGCAGCAGTAATAAATGGTCCAGTTGAAATCTAATGAGTTTAATTTCTTAGAAATTTTCCTATCTACAGATGATGTCAGCTAACAAACGCTTCCCCTAGGTTTGGTTATTGATCGCCACTGTGTTGGATGACTAACCTGTCGTGGAGACATCAAGGCAATCTTGTAATTGTTTATAAGACGACTGCTTGAGACTGAAATTTTTGACTAATGCTAGTATAATAGTATAATACAGAAAGTTGTGTGTGACTTTTACCTAAAAATGTAAAACAAAGCTATGTAGGCCTATAGGCCAACTTACCACCAAATTGACTTACAAGCAGTTAATAGGAACCAATTATGGTCATATGTTGACGATGACCTGTGTATATATATCCAATATAATAAATGCGAAAACTAATTTCAATGCAAGCACTGAGGCTAGGTTACCTGTTTGAGTTACCTTCCTTCCTACCAGAGGCCTTATAATGGGAAAATTAATTTGTATCTATCTCATTAGTATTGGTTTTTTATACTTTAATTTTTGTGTTAGCTTTTATTGCTTAGGATATATTTTATCATTTAATATTAATTTCACATTTTATATTTTGTTTTTAGATTCTAAAAAGTTTAGAATTTTTGTAAACTTTATTACTTTGATTGAAATTCTTTACTTCGTTTGGGATGGTGCAAATACTAAGAACAGTAATAAAAAGTTCAAATTCCGCCAAGGTCAACTTTGCCTGACCAAGACAAGAAATGGTCACCGCATATAGTGTGTAGATCTTGTGAATGGAAAGCATTAAGAAACCCATCCCCAAAGTAGTTCAATTAAACTACAAAGCCTACATTAAAACCCTATTAGGGGACCAAGACAAGAAATGGTCACCTCATATAGTGTGTAGATCTTGTGCCAATCACCTGGATGATTTGAAACCGAAGCTCAGGTTTGTTTTTTGCCATACCAATGGTGTGGCGAGAACCCAGAGACCATAACCATCTTACAAACAATAACTCTGAGCACCTTTTCAAACTCCAGCTGTCTAACACCTGTGGACATGGTTACAAAGTCAGAAATCAGGACAGCTCCCATGACTTTCGGAAACATAACAAACTGCCGGCATCAGTTGTCAGTTGTCGGAGCACTGCATCCTTCAAAACTTCCATGCTTCCTGAGATTCGCCAACACTACACCCGATTTTCTCCCCTCCATACATACACAAGCATGTATCTGACTCATACATTGTTCGCTTTCCAGACATTTGTACATTATTGCATATACTCTGACAAGTTGTGGTGCACCTGAGCACTGTATACAATAATTTCATTATTATTATTATTATTATGACTGCTACTTCTGCCTTACAAACATCAAAGGAATAACTGGCAAGACACAAACTACAATACAATACCCAAATATCCCTTCAGAAATCTGACCAGTAATACTGGTTCTAGTTCCACCTGTTGAACATGAGCTAAGAATGGATTCTGATTCCAATAGCAGCTCTATGGATGATGACTAACAAGACGAACCACAGCCAACTAAACCTATACCTATTTCTTTACTACCCATAAGGGGCTAAACACAGAGGGGACAGACAAACAGATTAAGTCGATTATATCGACCCCAGTGCGTAACTAATACTTATTTAATCGACCCCGAAAGGATGAGAGGCAAAGTCGACCTTAGCGGAATTTGAACTCAGAACGTAACGGCTGACGAAATACCTATTTCTTTATTACCCACAAGGGGCTAAACACAGAGGGGACAAACAAGGACAGACATAGGTATTAAGTCGATTACATCGACCCCAGTACGTAACTGGTACTTAATTTATCGACCCCGAAAGGATGAGAAGCAAAGTCGACCTTAGCGGAATTTGAACTCAGAACGTAACGGCAGACAAAATACCGCTAGGCATTTCGCCCGGCGTGCTAACGATTCTGCCAGCTCGCCGCCTTATAGTTAGTATATATACATACCTCACCATGTGTTATAAAACGGATAGAAACGACTGTACGCAGAACATATTTTCCATCCAATATACAGAAATCCTATGGCGGCGAGCTGGCAGAAACGCGAGCATGGGTCGATAAATTAAGTAGCTGTTACGTTCTGGGGTCGATCTAATCGACTGGTACCCTCCCCAAAAATGTTGGGTCTTGTGCCTCGAGAAGAAAAGAATATACAGAAATCCTGGTCCGATAGCGCTAGAAAATTAGTAAGAAGCACATATTTATATGTAAGAATCACATTTGTTGGAGACCAGTGTTATAGGTTTGTTCGGTTAAGATTTATTTAGGACGTAATGACAGCCTTAAAAAAAACAGAGTACCAGGGGAAGTAAATCTGAGTAATGACTAGTAGAGTTATTTACCTTTATCAGATATTTTGCAACATTACTGTTTGATCATCTATGGTTGCCCGTTGTTAAGCAATAGTTCAAACTCTGATAAGCAAACCAATTATAAGCAGGCATTCATTCCGTGTCTGTTTTAACATACATTGTCCAAGGAGATATCTATCAATTTTTTTTTATCTTTCTACTTGTTTCACTCAGTGGAACATGGCTACTCGCAATGATAGGGCATCACCCTATCCCCTAGGACTTATATTTTGAGTCTGCTACTTATTTCTGTCGGTGTCTTGTGCCGAACCGCTAATGACGGGCTGGGGCACAAACAAATCAACACTGTCATGCGGTTTTGGGTGGGCCAAACACAAGTGACAAACTCCAAAATCAAAATACGCAGAATCATAATGTAAAACTTCTCCATAGCATACTTTATGAGTCGCAGACAACACAAAAATCAAAAATAATATTCAATTCTTACTAATGATCCATTTGTGCTTTTATTCGTTTCTTGACTGGATATATAAATAACTGTATTAACGAGTACCTTATTTGATTATAAGATCATAGTGTGTCAGGCTCACTGACTAGGAAAGCTCCTTCGATGTAACAATGGGAGTTTTTGACAGTGTTGAAGTGTATGGTCTTCTAGGTCTTTTCATTTTAGGTAATTTTATTCCTGGCTTGAGAAGAAATTCCTCTCAACTTCAAGTTTTGAAGGATGCAGTGCTCCGACAACTAACAACTGATGCCGGCAGTTTGTTCCATGCTTCAGCAACTCGAGTTGCTGAAGCATGGAACAAACTGCCGGCATCAGTTGTTAGTTATCGGAGCACTGCATCCTTCAAAACTTCCATGCTTCCTGAGATTCGCCAACACTACATCTGATCTTTCTCCCCTCCATACATACGCAAGCATGTATTTGACTCATACACTGTTCACTTTCCAGACATTTGTACATTACTGCATATATTTTATACGCACTTTTGACAAGTTGTGGTGCACCTGAGCACTGTATATAATAATT
>NC_043001.1:98371417-98406607 GCF_006345805.1 Octopus sinensis | reverse complement strand
TCAATTAACTTTATCTCCACTAAAATGTTTCATATTCATTTTCTAATAAATACCTTAATTCTCTACTTACCTTAGCCTTCAGCTTTTAACAATTATTTCTTCTTTTCTCAGTTGTGGTTGCTCTACAGTTATCTGATCGCAGATTGTGGTGAAACTGAAGCAATTAGCAATTACTCTTGGTTTGGCTCACCAGGTTGTGCCAATACTCAGTTTTTGATAACTGTCATCTTTATATATAAAACTGTAGTTGTGTGAGTGTCTGTCCCCTTCGATTTAGATTCCTAACTACTCCCACATTTTGCGGTACAGTTTAACCAAAAGCGGGTATCTTATAGTTGTGATTCATATCGAGCCCTTCTGGGTATTAGCGCGCGTCTACGATGAGTCTACGATTTTAAAAATAATTTAACATCATTTTTTTCCATTTTAACGCATATTTTTTTAATAAAGGGAAGTAACTCTCTATAAATATCTACGATGAGTCATCGATTTAAAAAAAAATTACCATAATTTTGTTTCCATTTTTAATGCATTTTTTGCTATTTTTTTGGCTATAACTCTCTAAAAATGCTTTATAGTTATTTCCCTTACAAACCCGAGCAACGCCGGGCGATACTGCTAGTTGAAAATAATCCAATGCAAGCCGCACAAGAATTGGTAAAGCAGTTCAGTTCTAGTAACATTTTGGTCATAAAACACGTTCATGAATTTGTATGAATATGTTAACTTGCTCAATCATTTAATTGCTTGTCGGCTTCATCGGAGTTTCCCTCGCATTAAAGAGTAAATTTGCTACCGACCTTTACTGGGTACAATCATCGCTAATTATGAAAATTGGCTTCTATACAATCATATTCAACGTAAATGACAATGGGTGACACCTACTGAGAAAGGATAATTCATCCCTAAAGCAGAACTATACCTTTAGGCGGCGAGCTGGCAAAAACGTAAGCACGCCGGGCGAAATGCTTAGCCGTATTTCGTCTGCTGTTACGTTCTGAGTTCAAATTCCGCCGAGGTCGACTTTGCCTTTCATCCTTTCGGGATCGATAAATTTAATACCAGTTACGCACTGGGATCGATGTAATCGACTTAATCCATTTGTCTGTCCTTGTTTCTCCCCTCTGTGTTTAGCCCCTTGTGGGTAGTAAAGTAATATGAACTATACCTGAAAAAAGTTCCACTCTTTGTTTGGAGGGACATGAAGGGGATCCTGTATCATGGAATAATAAACCAAAATGAAACAGTTAATGCGGTGAAGTAATATTGCCAATAGAAAGCACTGCATAAGAATTAGCAGAAAAAACACCCATCATTAGCCACTCGTAAAGGCGTGCTTTTCTTAGACGATAACACAAGACCTCATATTGGCCATTATTTACATTATTTACATTTGACGGATATTTGTCCTCATCAACGTTTCAGCTGATACACCTTCCAGCCTTCTTAAGATGTCTTGGGGAAATTTCGAACCTGGGTTCTCATTCCTAAGGTATTTTTCGATGTTATTATTATTATTATTATTAGTGTTCAGGTCACTCCTTGGAATCGAACTCGGAATCTTGGGGGTTAGTAGCCCACGCTCTTAACCACTACGCCATGGAATATGGTGTAGTGGTTAAGTTCCGAGTTCGATTCCAAGCAGTGACCTGAACAACAACAACAACAGCAACAACAACAACAATAATAACAATAATAATAATTAATAATAATAATAATAATAATAATAATAATAATAATAATAATAATAATAACATCGGAAAATACCTTAGGAATGAAAACCCAGGTTGAAATTTCCCCAAGACACATTAAGAAGGCTGGAGAGTATATCAGCCGAAACGTTATGTTAACAACAAACAAGATGAGGACAAATATCCGTCGAATGTAAATAATGTAAATAATGTACATAATTCCCCAGGTCTTAAATATAGAACTGTCTCATATTGGCCAGTTACTCAGGAAACGTTTATGGTATTAAGTATGGAAATTTTGCATCATCTTCCTTATTTTCCTTATTTGCTCCACCTATCAACCTTTTAAAATCGTTCAGACGATAACAATTAATTATGAAGAGGTTAAAAATGATATTGACTATTTCTTTGATTCGAAACCTGTAGAAGTGTATGCCCGAGGGAGGAACAACTATTTACCAACATAGATGCTACGATATTATCAATAATGATAATGAGGCGGGATATTATCTTGATTAAATATATCAATTAGGACCAACGAAGCACTTGTTTCCCATTTTGAAATGTCTTTCATGTCAGCTTGACATGTGTGTGTCTGTGTGTGTGTGTAATTGAATTTACATGTTTGTGCCTATACGTATATGTGTGCATATGCTCTCGTATAATAACTTAATAATGTCTGCTTCTAAATACGCATTGCATAAATTCTTACTGTAGCATTTAGCGTCGGAAACCCCTTTCAGGTTTGCACTTATATGCCCTTACAAGCATCCTTTCCTACATCACTGAAGCTCTATACTTATTCTCAAGTATACACTTAAACATAATGCATCCACTTTTCGTTTGAACATTTTTCCATTTTCTTTGATGTCTTTTTTTTCCTATTTATTAACATCTTTAACTCTTCATTTACTCCACTCAAACCCTTCTCTTCTTATTTCTTCAACCAAGTCGTTAACTGTCTTTCTAACTGCTTTTCACTCTTTCATCCAAAAGTTTTCAATTTTTTTTTTTCTTTTCTATGTATTGTCACCGCATTTTCTATTTCGTTATATTTGCCCCATATTTATCATATTTTATTTATACTTTATCATCTACTCTTCTTTTATTAATTTTTATCACAGAGCCTTGTTCAATTTAAAAAGCCTGCGTAAGTGTTGTAAAGTTAGCAAAAACAGCGTTATAGAAATAAAAAACGACAGCATAGAATGAATATTTAATATATTTCGCTGTAAGATGATTGTTGAAATAAATCTTGTTGACAGAGTTGTTACATGTTTTTATCACTAAGATTTATTATTCTTATAGTTATTTTCTTGTTGTTTTCACAACCACCAACACCACCACCATCGTCATTATTATTATTATAATTATATTATTATTATTATTATCATTATTATTATTATTAATTTCATGTTAGAAATCGTTATGAATAATTCAAATGTTTTTTATACTTATATAGCTAATAGCAATAATTGAATGAGTAATATATAGGCGCAGGAGTGGCTGTGTGGTAAGTAGCTTGCTTATCAAGTACATGATTCCGGGTTGAGACCCACTGCATAGGCACCTTGGGCAAGTGTCTTCTACTATAGCCTCGGGCCCACCAAACCCTTGTACTTGAATTTGGTAGACAGAAACTGAAAGAAGACCGTCGTATATATATATATATGTGTGTCTGTCTGTGTATGTTTGTGTGTGTTTGTTTTTGTCCTCCCCCCCCCCCCATCGCTTGACAACCGATGTTGGTTTGTTTACGTCCAAGTAACTTAGCGGTTCGGCAAAAGATACCGATAGAATAAATACTAGATTTAAAAAGTCCTGAGTCGATTTATTCGACTGAAGGCGGTGCTCCGACATGGCCACAATCAAATGACTGAACCAAATAAAAGAATATATGTATATAAATATATATATATATATATATATAATATTATATATATATATATATATTATATATATATATATATATATATATATATATATATATATATATATATTACGGAGCTGTATTTGCATAGCAAGTGACCTGATCTCAATTTGTGTGCTGAAACGAAAACAATTGCAGCGTGGAAGGTGCTTATATGCCATTTAAGAAACACTCAAAATCCGTTAGATTCACTTCAGCATTTAAATTCATTTTGTCAAAAAAACTTTTATTGGCCACAAGGGCGCAACATAAAAACATATAGAGACAATACAAAACAAATGACAAGTGCAGTTTAAAACAGAAAACGTGTAAACAATTAAAAACCAAAAGCAGTTAACAAGAATCCAACAACAAAAATTCCTTAATATGTGGGAGTTCCAACCAGGGTCAACCAGGGCACCCCACACATCCTGGATACCCCGACTCCTAAGTGCACGCCAGATATGCACCCTTCTTCTCTCAACTGCTCCGGCTTACAGACAAATATTCAGAGTAGTCCCCTTCATTCGAGTCATTTTTGCAACATTCACTCATCTTTCAACAAAATTGCTGAGGTGGCAGCAGCACTTCCTTCACTCGTCCACCAGCCAAGCTCTTTTGCTATAGCCACCAGGCTGAGGAAATCTGCCTTTCCCTTCCGGCCAAAAGAGGGTGGTGAGGCGATTCTCCCAATGGTCTCGGCTGACAACTGGATGCGTCCTACACGTGACAACAGTTGTTCGACAAAGCTCCACAAGTCAGTAATGCACGGACACTGGACGAGTGCATGCAGAACGGTTTCATCGCCCAGCTCACACCTGGGACAGGTCCGTCTGACAGCACTTCCGTGAACGTAGAGCTTGTTTCCAAACGGCAGAGCTCGCCGGTTGCACTGCCAAGCCAGGGATTTCTGAAAGTTATCCATAGGTTGCTGTGTTTTCAGGTGTTGGTATAGGCTCATCTATTTTTCCATTTTCTTTTTCCTTTGTCATATGCGTTTTTCTGCTTCCTAAGATTTTTGCTCGTCTTCACTACAGGATGAGGAGTGACTAGTGTCTGTAGAAATTGTCTCGGAGACTGTGAGTGTATCTGTGATAGTGTGAGCGTGTTTGTGTGAGTGTATGCTTAAGAGAGGTGGGGAGGTAGAGTTTGTTTGGCAGATACCTTGGATAGTTTTTTCCATTGTATAGGATTCGCGTGCCTCTGTTGTTTATGGAGATGAGGCTACAGCTTTATTAAAAGGTCTCTATTGTTACTGTTGCTGATGTTGGGGATGCGATGTAGGCTTCAAGGGTAGCCGTGTACTTCCCAACGTTTTAATAATGTTTTCTGCTTTTGAAATTTCACGTGTTTTGTCATCGAGTGCAATGGCAAACATTTCTCTCTTTCTGTTCGCTACATCAGCAAACCTGTTATTCTTGCTGTTGTCATCATCGCTGTTGTTGTTGTTGTTGTTGCTGTTGTTGTTATTACTGCTGCTGTTACTGCTGGTGATGATGGTGAAGTTATAGCCACTTCAACTGTTCCTACTCTCACCACTACTGTTATCGCTATTTCTTTCCGCTCTGCTTTCAATTGCTATCACTGGTGTTGTCGATGCTGCCACTGCTGCTACTGCCAGATGGACTTTGTACTTTTTCTCCCTACGTTTTCTGCTCTCCTTCTCCTGTATTGTTGCCAGTAAAAGAATGAAGGGACGAGAAGTCTTCAGCGATCACTAGACCTGCGGTAGGAAAATTTTTTTAAGTCTTTCAAGATGGACTCCGCCATCTTGTTGAATTATATATGATTAAAGGTCCACCGAAATTATTGGGTGCGAATATAGCCCAACAAGGGGCAAAACAAAGACAGAAAACCAGTAACAGATTCCTGGTGCTCCTAGTTAACGACTTAGAATAAAATGCAAACTGTAAAAAAAAGCACGTCCGATGTACTCCGCAGCAAATAATAATAATAATAATAAAATAATAATAATAATAATAATAATAATAATAATAATAATAATAATAATAATAATATAATAAAATAGTAATAATAATAATATAATAATAAAAATAATATATATATATATATATATATATATATATATATATATAATTATATATATAATTAATATATACGTGTGTGTGCATATATTAATACATATACTTCTCTACTCTAGGCACAAGGCACGAAATGTTTGGGGAGGGGGTCAGTCGATTAGATCGACCCCAGTATGCAGAATTTGAACTCAGGACGTAAAGACAGATAATATTTCGCTAAGCATTTCACCCGGCGTGCTAACGTTTCTGGCAGCTCGCCGCCTTTCATACTTATACATATTATGTATATATGTATAGGCACAGGACTGGCTGTATGGTAAGTGGCTTGCTTACCAACCACATGGTTCCGGGTTCAGTTCCACTGCGTGGAACCTTGGGCATGTGTCTTCTACTATAGCCGACCAAAGCCTTGTGAGTGGATTTGGTAGACGGAAACTGAAAGAAGCCCGTCGTATATATGTATATGAATATATGTGTGTGTGTGTGTGTGTGTGTGTATGTGTGTCTGTGTTTGCGCCCCCCCCCCCCCACCCCCCACATCGGTTGACAACCGATGCTGGAGTGTTTACATCCCCGTAATTTAGCGGTTCGGCAAAAGGGACCGATACAATAAGTACTAAGCTTACAAGGAATAAGTCCTGGGGTCGATTTGCTCGACTAAATGCGGTGCTCCAGCATGGCCGCAGTCAAATGACTGAAACAAGTAAAAGGGTATGTATATATGTGTGCGTCACTTGTTAAGGTTCTCTCTACAGATATTTTGTAGAGCTTATAACCATCACCGATTTTGTTACGATGTTTCGTATCAGAGACGACTCATGTAAAAAACAATGAGATCGAAGATGAAAAATGGGGAATCGGCGTATGCGCCATATTTCAGAAAATGTTTGCTCTTCCATTAACTCCCATCCAACCCATTAATTATTCACGAACTCATTGTGTTGAAGCTTTGAATCTATCTGGACATACCGATACTTGACTGCAGGGTAGGACAGAATATTTTTGAACTATTGCGATGTCCGGAAAGTTCGTACCGATTTATAGTAGTTTACCTTTCGACTTATTTTAGAACATGGTTGAATCCATAAAATAGGATTTGCCCAAACCTCCATCTACAGCACAGTTTAAGCTATCTCTTCGTGGAAAAAGGTTTATGTTCCTATAACCTGTGTTAATTTTGTAACCCTTTAAAATGGAAGATAAGAAAGTTCATTTTCGGCACTTGATGCTTTGGCAACCAGACAGAAATTGCTGCAGCTCGGCTGGGATGTGTTACCCCACTTTCCATATTCACCAGATATTGCCCCTTCGGATTTCCACTTATTCAGGTCTCTGCAGAATAGTCTTAATGGTAAAAACTTCAATTCCTTGGAAGACATAAAGAGATACCTTGATGAATTCTTTGCCATGAAACCACCTCAATTCTGGGAAGAGGGTATTTTCAAGTTAAAGGAAAGATGGAGACGCATTCTGCAACAACATGGTTCATATTTCGTTGATTAAAAATGTAATGGCAAGTATTTATTGACCTTTTTCTTGCCTTCAAATATCGACACGAACTTTCCGGACAATCCAATACATTTTACTTAACATATGTTATTTTCCTAACTGATCTGTTAAGAGTAACAACACATGATCTGTATGATAATATCTAGCTCCTTGATATAGAATGTCTTCTGCTAATTCCCTTATATTTTTCTTAAGAAACAAAAGTCTCTCTTTCTCAATTCCTCCATCGCAGTTTTTTCCTTTTACGAAAAGGTTTTTCTTTTTGTCATCAACTAACTCTCTCAGTAAACTAATTTTCTTACTCTTTGTCTATCGCTGAATAATAACTCGAGTAGAATCCATTGGATAAGCGGTGTTTTTCGGCAAGAGTAAACACATAATATATTTATTCCAATAATTAACTTGTAGCTTACATAGGTCCTTTTTCTTCTCGTAGATTAATATTTTTGTTGATCCTATCACGTGCACATGAGTATGCTTGCGTCGACAATTTTGTTTTCTAATAGTTATATTTCATGCGCATGTTTGTGTGTATTACTTATAAAAACACTCGCACATATATATACATATTGTACGTGAATTTATATATGTATGTGCTTGTATGCGTACGTATATGTATATATATATATATATATATATATATATATATATATATATATATATATATATAATGTATATATATATATATGTATGTATGTATGTATGTATGTATACTCCTTATGCAGAGTTTGACCACCTCCTGTACCTACATGGTATCTGATGGCTTTTTAAACCAGACAATGTTTTGAAGAGACACCCACATTGATTGCATATCCGATTTGGACCACACACACAAACATAACATATATATATATATATATATATATATATATATAGAGAGAGAGAGAGAGAGAGAAAGAGATAAGGGAGGTAGTGGGGGCACATGGCCTAGTAGTTAGAGCAGCGGACTTGAGGTCGAGGGATCGCGGGTTCGAATCTCAGACCGGGCGATGTGTGAGTTTATGAGCGAAACACCTAAGTTCCAGGTGGCTCCGGCAGAAGGTAATGGCGAACTTCTGCTGACTCTTTTGCCACAACCTTCTCTCACTCTTTCCTCCTGCACCTTGCAGCTCATCCGCGACGGACCGTCGTCCCGTCCAGGTGGGGAACCTAGACGTCAAGAAACCGGGAAACCGGCCCTTATGAGCCAGACATGGCTCGAGAAGGAACAAACAATAAGGGAGATCTATATAATATATATATATATATATATATATATATATATATATATATATATATATATATTACTTCTGTATGTATGTATATGTGTAAGTATATGCGTGTTTAAGTTTGTTTCAGAAATGTTTGGTATGTTTTTTTCTTTTTGGTTTTTTCTTTGTGTGTTTTGTGTGATATAATCTGCACCAACGTAACGCGAGTCACATTACTTTAAATAAGTTGGTAGCTTTGAATTACATAACTGCTATTAAATCTTCGTTAATGAAATGTGTGTAAGATGAGACGACTTAATATTTTATAAGTTCTCTTCATTTGTTTTGTCTAAACACTCACACATTTGTATTTGTATGGAAAGTCAGGGATGGAGAGAACGAGTTAGAGAGAGAGAGAAATCAGTTCAATGGATATGCGTTCTTTTTTAAAATTGGTTTTTGCTTCAGACAAAAATATCAATACTTTTGTTTACCGTTATTTGCCGTCAGTTTTGCTTCATCTCAACTTGTGCTGTTGGATAATTGTTTCTCACAATTTTAATTCAGTTTTCAAAGTGTGACAAATATTTAGGTTTTCTTGAAAATATTCAATGCGAAGTAAGATCAATATATTAATTGCACTCCTATACGTGTAATATTTGCTTTACTTGGTTACAAGTTCTTTTTCTGTTCTCACCCGCTCCTCTGTTTGTCAATTCATTGTGAAAACTTTAATGATGTTTTCGTTGCAAACAAAAAAACAAAAGTTCTTGGCTGTTTCAATTGCATTCGTCGTCACATCTTTATCACTACGGCTTATTTTTATTAAGTAGTTTGAGAAACATGTGCTGTCATCAAGAACAATCACATTGCTTTCTTGAAGCTGTCAAAAGCTGGAATGTATTTATATGTGACTTAGAACACACAAGTATTTTGTAGTTCTGGTGCAACAATACCTACTCAGGGGATCAGTAAAAACTGTTTGTACCAAATTACAGAATTAGAGTTTTAAAAAATCTGACTAGTCGGTATTTTTATATATTTCTATTGTTTCGTATGAGACACAATATAGCATATTCAAACAGACTGTGATAGATCAATATTGAAACAAAGAGAGAGAGAAAAAAGAAAGATTGAAATGTTAAAGGATAGAGAAAGAGTAATCCTAGATTACACATTTTGTGCGTAATGGTAAGGGCAATGCCAGCATTGTTCGTTTGTTTCTGTATTATCATGTATATAGGCGGAACATTTACAAATCGTATCGTCTGATTATATTTATGTGAGTACTTTAGAAGACAGGGAAGGCTGTGGAAAAATAGGCATATTTTTCTATAAGCGTCATATGTAAGGTATACAGGCTATAGTGCTTTCTCCCTGCTGTTTGGAGCTGAAATTTGGACATTCGAGGGAGCTGCGACAGATTATGAATATCACTGTCTTTGACAAGATCAGGGATGAAGAGATCCTATGGTGTGCTTGTCTATCTCCTATGATGAAAGACCTCGTTGATAGAAGTTTACATTGCTTAGGACACGTACAAAGGATGGACACCAGCAGACTCTGCAGACAACTTCTTTACTCCCAACTGTGCAAGAAGGAAAAAAAACCATGAATGACTTAAACTGAGATACAAAAATACTGCAAAAAGGAATACGAAGTGGAAAGGAGTTGATCATAATAAATGGCAACCTCAAGCGAAAAGCAGACAAGTATGGAGAAAGCTTATCATCTCATGCCAAATCCATGAACGTTCGTAGTCGCGACGACTGACTAAAGATAAGGAATGATAATTTTGGAAGATATATGATTTTTTAAGGTTACAGTTACCGCTTTTGGGTTTCATCCATATGTAATATTAAAACACGTGGTTTCTTTGTGTTCAACTGAACGTCGTCCGAGTAGCATTCGAGTGGTGACCATCCTGTCTACTTTTCTGACTACGTGTCCAGTATAGTTATTTATCTTTAAAGCAGTAGAATAAACATTGGATCTTTTCGGTTTGAACGGCAGTTTTTTCTAGTGGTGTCATATGAAATTGTCACCCATAATTATGACCCTAGTATCGATCTATTGCATTTCAATCCGTTTTAGGGTTAGGATTAGGGTTAGGGGTGGGGGAAGGGTATCGTTTTTTTTTTCACAAATATAAATAAACCCAATCTGTTTCTAAAACGAGGGACATATTCATACGGCACAGAATGTTTTTAACTCAATAGACGTCACTGATTGGTTGAAATTGCAGAAATTGAAGAAAACAAACAACAAATATCTTACAAACTATATAATTTTCTCAATAAAGCCAAGAGAAAAAGATGTTTTATAAACACATTCTACCAGTATACGAAGTTTAAATTTTTTTAGTTACCTAGAAATTATGTTATAAACTGCCGGTCAAACCGAAAAGATCCTAAACATTTAATTTGGAATGTTGGTATGTCTGCATTGAAATGGCGAGCAAAGAGAAATGACCATCTAATCCTACCGGTGCAGTTTACGTATGAAAGGAGAAAGATACGTGTTGCGTGCAATAAAATCATGGACAATGATGACTCCAGAAAGTTGTAATATTTGATAAATGATGTCAATAAAATTGTGGTAGTTAGATGATTTCTGTGGGGAGGCAGAGACAACATATAAACTTCAAGGAATGATAAAAGAGAGACTGTGACCAGAGTATGAATAATTTTATGTTGCTGATACGCAGCTAAGATAGGTTAGTATCTGCAACAGCGGATACATCACAAGTGCAGATGTCATAATAAACCTTAAGTCTATCACGAAGCTGATCGGTAAAGTAGCAATAAGTTTGAGTGGATTAAAGAATAAACTTTTACCTCAAAGGACTTGAACTAAAATCGGATGCAGGTATTTCTTTACACATTTAGCAGTGCATTTAGTTTCACGAATCTCTGTTAGTCCATCGAACGTGAATAATCCCAGATATTTTCGATGTCGAATCGCTTTCTCAGATTGGTTAACACACTTATCTTGCGTTAAAAATATGTATCTCTCTTTTCGGTCTGACATTAGGAAGAGAATTCACAAAGGACTTGTGAGACGTTACAAAATGCCACCAAATACATTCTAGGCAATCGAAATTTCCGAGCCGGTTTCGATTCACCATGGTCTTCCTTTCATTATAACCCAAACCTCTTAACCAATGTTAAAAACTTATGATAATCAATTCTATGACAAGCAATTACTTGGCACAACATTAAGCTCAGATGTGTCATAAATAATTTTACCATAAAATCGCATGACAACGATATCTTTAAAATCAATATAAATTATAAGAAACATGAGAAAAAAATCTTCTCAGACGTCAATTGCTTTTATATTATTTTCCTTTTCTTACTTTTTACGGTCAGCTTCAAGATAAAATATTTCCTATCTCTCCCTCTCTCTTAATCTCACTCTTGATCACTCTTTGCATCTCACTTGCTCTCGCCAAGTGTCTGTCTTTTTCTCCCTTTATATATGCATACATACATACATATATATATATATATATATATATATATATATATATATATATATATATGTATATATATATATATATACATATATATATATGTATATATATATATATATATATATGTAAGTACTATGTATATATATACGCACAAACATGCACACACACATACATATATACATACATATTTTCATACAAACATACATACATACATACATACATATGTATGTATATGTATATATACTGCTATTTATCGCTCACAATCATGTGCCCTTTGATATTTAACATATTAGACGATTAAGTGTGTAACAAACATGTTATAAAACCCGTCTTTTTTTCTGGCACATTTAACCGTATTACCGAGAACTGCGAATATTTAAATAACATCTAATATTTCATATATATGTTTACAGAAAAATACATGACAAACACAGAGAAGAAAAGTATTAGTCAAGCTTCTAACTCAGACTTTCCAGTGTTTTAAATGGTTTGGAGTCCCTGTTGAAACCGTTATCTATGCGATTATTTCTATTAAAAACGCTAGAAAGTTAAAGATTCTCAGTTATGGTTGTCATCTATCGTTCAACATCAAGTCTGTCTTGGTCAGGTAAACTTATTCATGACCTACCATCCATTCATCTTCTTTGATTACTATTCGTGAGAGGGTCGTGGGGGGTGGGTAGACTCCTAAGACATCTTTTTCATGGGATCCTGTGGTGCCCAAGGATAACCAACTGAGATTATGGACATCATCCCACCAGCTCGTCCTTGGTCAGGGCTGTGACCTGTCAATGTAGCGAGTTGACCTACCTGCAGAGAATCCCTGATTTCCGAGCAATGCACCCTTCCGAGTAACGTTACTCCGGAGGCCCTTCGGAGGGATCCTATTTCGGCTGATTATATTCACGATCGCATTCTTTCGGTTATAATCTAATATCAAATATCGATTGCAAACTTTGGCACAAGGACAGAAAGTTCAAGGAAGGAGACTAATCGATTACATCGACCCTAGTGTACAACAGGTACTTATCTTATCGACCCGAGGGGTGAAAGATAAAGTCAACCTCGGCCGAATTTGAACTCAGAACGTGAAGACGGACGAAATACCACTAAACAATTCTCACCGCTAAGTGAGTTACTCAGCGCGACTGCAGCAGGCGAATGTTCAAGATCCAGTGAGGACTTTCGTATTTGAAAAAAGAAAAACAATGTCAAACAACAAAATCCCCACCGAATGCCGGCGTGCTAACGATTTTGCCATCTCACCACCTGAATCTTATATCAAATATCACTAAGAAGGATGGTAGTTAATACCATATTAAGAGAAACGACATTTGCGCAACGTAATACTCAGTAGAATCGAACCTGAAAGAAGGAGTCTCGAAAAAAGTTTCTTTACCACATAACTATGTCTGTGCTCATATCCAAATCTTTACCAATGTTCATATTCAAATTTCACCGGATTCATCTTTGCTTTTTGTCTATTTAAGTTACATACAAATAGTAGTGATCCATTCCTTTGTAGTCTTCTTGTGCAAACTTTTGAAATGTCTAAATTGTGATGCGAACGCTGGCATAATAATTATAGTAATTATAATAATTATAGTAATTATAGTAATTATAATAATTATAGTAATTATAGGTACAAGTATTGTTGTGTGGTTAAGGATCTCGCTTTTAACCACGTGGTTTCGGGTTTCTGTTCCAATGAGCGCAACCCTGTGCAAGTGTCTAGTGCTATAGTCTCGGAGCCGACCGAAGACGTATGAGTGAATTTGTTACACGAAAACAACTCAGAAACCAATCGTGTGTGTGTGTGTGTGTGTGTGTGTGTGGTGTGTGTGTGCGTGCGTGTGTGTGTGTGTATGTGTGTGTGTATGATTGCGTTTGTGTTTGTCCCCACCCCAACTACTTGACGATCTGTGTTATCTTTTTTCTGTCCCCGTAAATTAGTGTTTCGTCAAAAAGGACTAATATAATAAGTAACACATTATAAAGACATGTAATAAGGTGTCGACCAGGTCAGCTAAAACCCTTCAGGGAGGTGCCCCAGCATGGCCGTAGACCAATGACTGAAACAAGTAAAAAAAAATAAAAGATAATATTATTTACATTGATCTTACGAATTTTTCCGATATTCATATCTGTGATTTTTTTTCCTTTCTTCCTCCGATTGACTCCTATATCCAATGTCATTTTTTTTTCATTCTTGATGCCAGACAGGCGACGAGCTGGCAGAACCGTTAGCATGCCGGGCGAAATGCTTAGCAGTATTTCGTCTGTCTTTATGTTCTGAGTTCAAATTCCACCGAGGTCGATTTTGCCTTTCATCCTTTCGGGATCGATTAAATAAGTACCAGTTACGCACTGGGGTCGATACAATCGACTTAATCCGTTTGTCTATCCTTGTTTGCCCTCTCTGTGTTTAACCCCTTGTAGGTTGTAAAGAAATAGGTATTTCGTCTGCCGTTACGTTCTGAGTTCAAATTCCGCTGAGGTCGACTTTGCTTTTCATCCTTTCGGGGTCGATTAAATAAGTACCAGTTACGCACTGGGGTCGATATAATCGACTTAATCCGTTTGTCTCTCCTTCTTTGTCCTCTCTGTGTTTAGCCTCTTGTGGGCAGTAAAGAAATAAGAATCGTTGGCATGTCAAGCAAAATGATCGACGGCATTTCTTCTGCCTCTACGTTCTCAGTAATAATTCCGCCGAAAACGACTTGCTCTTCATCCTTTCGGGGTCGATGAAATAAGTACAAGATACACGCTCGGGTCGAAGTAATCGACCAGACCCCTCCCCTTAAAATTTCAGACTTAGTACCTTTAGCAGAAAATATTATTGATGGCAGAAAGGTAACAACCTGGCAAAATTGTTAGCTCGTGGCGGCGAGCTGGCAGAAACGTTAGAACGTTGGGCGAAATGCTTACCGGTATTTCGTCTGCCGCTATGTTCTGAGTTCAAATTCCTCCGAGGTCGACTTTGCCTTTCATCCTTCGGGATCGATTAAATAAGTACCAGTTACGCACTGAGGTCGATATAATCACCTTAATCCGTTTGTTAGGACGCCGGACAAAATGCTTAGCGGCATTTCTTCAGGTTTTAACTTCTGAGTTCCAATTCCGCAGAGGTCGACTTTGCTTTCCCTCCTTTCGAAGTCGATAAAAATAAGTAGCAATCAAGAATTGGGTTTGATGTAATCGACCAGAACCTTCCCGCCAAAACGTTTCAGGCACTATTCCTAAGTAGAAAGAACAATTGATGTCAGAGCCATCGGAAGGTCAGAAAAATGCTTTGAAATATTTTATCAGTCTCATTACGCTTTTGAGCTCAAAGCCCGCTAAGATTAGTTTTGCATTTCATCCCTGCGGTGTTGAAAGATTAAAGTAATCTTGAAATTTTCGAGCCTTATTTCTAAATCAGAAACGTTTATTGATGGCAATCTAAAAATCCAGCGAGGTAGCATAATCGTCGGAGTGGCAGGAAAATGCTTTGCAGTATTTCTTTCGTCACTTTACAATTTTGAGTTCAAATTTCACCGAGGACAGCTTTGCCTTTTGTCCCTCCGGGGTTGATAAGCTGAAGTACCACTCAAAACTTATGGTAGATTATATCGATATTAGTCTCTTGCCTTTCAAACTTGCTGGCCTAAATCGAATACGATTGTTGATGGAAAATGTCCAGTCTGTAAGAAAAATATTAAATGATTTAATAATTATTTGCCTGTCTGGTATTTTCTGCCAGCCTCAATATTATACTATTTTGATCATCATAACATTTTTTACTGGAATGAATAATAACCCATTGAGTCATACTATAGACACAAATGTCTCTCAACAACTCACTTTGAAATAGAAACCTATGGCAACAAGAACAAAAACTAAGACTGACAGTGAGCCGAGTCTGTCTACATTGCTTCGATTCCCGGTTGATATATTTTGCACACCATCCGGTCAAATCTTTGACTGATAAATCAACAGCGCTCAAAAGGTGACAGGATGATTTCGTTATTTATAGTTCAATAAAGAATTCGTAGAGTACCGAATAATATGCTTTATATTTTTTTGTCTCTACATTCTGAATTTCAGCTACCACCTGGGTTTTTCATCTTTCCGAGATTATCAATTACTGCGGTAGATTCTTCTCGAATATATCATGCGCGCTCACTTCTGAGATGGGTATTTTGTACCAATGACAATGTTTAATAGTAAGAGGTAATCTCCATGCAAGGGATCCTTTTTTTTTTCTTTTATCTCTTATCGTTTCAGTCAATAGACTGCGGCCGTGCCGGGACTTTGCCGCAGCTCGATCCCACAATTTATTACATTTAAAGTGTGGCACTTATTTTATTCTATCGGTCTCTTTTGCCAGTCCACTAAGCTTCAGTGACATAAACAAACAAATACCGGTTGTCAGCAGGGGGGACAAACACAAAGACACACAAACACACACACACACACACACACACACAACACACACACACACACACCACACACACACACACACACACACAACACACACACACACACATCTATAGAAATATTAGCGTCAAGCAGTGTTCAGGCATGAGCAAAATTTTGGTTAGTTAAAGTATGTGTCTGACATATTTCAACTGCTAAAAGACAAACACACTGCATTTACCGTGGGGAAAATACCCCTCTTATGGCAAAAGGAGTCAAAACATTTGTAAAAGTGGGTGTTTTCACACATTTTACCATAAGATAGACGGTGCGTAAGATATTTCAGGACAGATTTAGGTTTATAAAAAAAAAATTTTAATAATAAAAACAGAAATATAAAATGAAATAACTTTATCAAAAAATGCTGAGGAAAAATATTAAACCTTCTTTTCTATAACGTAATTAAATAAAGCCACCTTCAGCTTCAACTGCTTGTATTGGGTTGGCAACTAAGTTCCCGACGTTATTTTTTTTTTAATTTAAGTTTTTTAAAGGTTTAATAAAAAAAAAATAACAACTAATTAATCAATAATGTCTTCACCCTTGTTGTTTGCCACTTCTTCCCAACGTTCAATAACATTTTCAATACCTCGTTGGTAGAAATCACCTGATTTCGACTCGAAAAATTGATCCAACCAAGCTCTCAATTCTTCATCAGTATTGAACGAAACTACGCTCATAACATTTGAAGGAAATCGAAAGAGGTGGAAATCCGTTGGTGCTAAATCAGAAGAGTAGGTCGGGTGTAGCAACACTTACCAGCCATGCGTTTGAATGGCTTTCTTGGTCATATTGGCGATATGAGGGCGGGCGTTGTCGTGCAGCAGAACTCCATGCTGCCGATTAGGTCTTTTCTCTTGAATAGCCGTGTTGAGTCGTTCCAACTGTTGAACATAGAGTTCCGCGTTGACTGTTTGATTCCGTTCAAGCAATTCGTAATAGGTAATCCCTTCCCAGTCCCACCATAAGCACAACATCGTTTTATGCGGATGAAGATCTTCTTTCACGCGCGGTGTCGCTTGTTTACCGGGGCCAAGCCATTCCTTACGCTACTTCATATTAATTTACAGGAACCATTCTTGTACTCCAGCACGGCCGTAGTTGAATGACTGAAACAAGTAAGAGATTAAAAATAAATACATGAATTAGTCTACAGACATTTACAGATGCAGATTAGAACTAGTACAGTTACCCGTTAGCTGCCTCTATTATCCATTTATTTATTTTTTTTTTATTACTATGATCTTTCATTCTTTTTTCTATAGCTTTGCGCGCTTTATTATATTTCCGGTAAAAATGTTTCTAACAGAAGGAAAGAAATTTCGTTAATGTTATTTTTTTCTTTATATTTCGTCAATTATACTCACAAAGAATGACGTCAGAATTGATAATGCAGAGCTAATCTTTCACACACACACACACACACACACACACACACTCACACACACACACACACACTCACACACACACACACACAGACATACGCATACACTCATATTCACGAATACACACGATCATTAAGCATTTCTAATAAGACAGGAAAAAAAATTCTTGTCAGATTTATTTCGCTAAACATTCTAGTAATTGTCTGGGATATTAATTAATTAAACAATTTGTATTCTTTCAACGAATATCTTAACGAAACCCAACATAAAGTAAAATAAAAAGAAACTAATAATTTACGTTACCAACAACACAAAAACCAGGCCCCCACGAAGGAAGGGAGGACGAAGCAAATACACGGAAAACTGAAAACGTATAAACTATAGCGTGAAGGTGGAAAGAAATGCGGCGAGATAATTTGCGTACGTGAGGGGGCTTGTACGTGTGTGTGTGTGTGTGTGTGTGTGTGTGTGTGTGTGTGTGTGTGTGTGTGTGTGTGTGTGTGCTTGTGTGTGCTTGTGTGTGCATGTGTGTGTATCTATGTGTATGTTTCTATGTGTGTGTCTATATGTGTGCGTTTGTCTGTTTGTGTGTCTATGTGTGTGCATGCGTGTGTTTGTGTATGTATGGATATGTGTGTGTTTGTGTGTGTCTGCGTGTGTCTGTGTATTTGCGTGTGCCTGTGTGCTTGTGTGTGCTTGTGTGTGTTTGTGTGTGTATGTGTGTGTGTCTATGTGTGTGTTTGTCTATGTTTGTGTCTACGTGTGTATATGTGTGTGTATGTGTGTGTGTTGGTATATGTGTGTATGTGTATGTGTGTGTGTGTGTGTGTGTGTGTGTGTGTGTGTGTGTGTGTGGTTACTTGAATATGGAAAAGATTGTTCATCAGGGGGCACAATCTATAATTACCACATCTGTGCAAAAGAGTCTAAGTCCCTACAAAGAGTAAAAAAGCCATATCAATTCTGCTCATGTTTTAGAGAACAATTAAGTGATGGCATTAATTATAATTCACCTCCTGCTTTCATATATGTATGTATGTATGTATGTATGTATGTATGTATGTATGTATGTATGTATGTATGTATGAATGTATGTATGCATGTACGTATGCATGTATGTATGTAAGTATGTATGTATGTATGAATGTAAGTATGCATGTACGTATGCATGCATGCATGCATGTATATGTATGTATGCATGCATGCATGTATGTATGTATATATGTATGTATGCATGTATGTATGTATGTATATATGTATACATGCATGCTTGCATATAAGTATGCGAGCAAGTGTATGAATGTATGTATACTCTTTACTCTCTCTTTTACTTGTTTCAGTCATTTGACTGCGGCCATGCTGGAGCACCGCCTTTAATCGAGCAACTCG
The DNA here is from genome assembly GCF_006345805.1 of Octopus sinensis. Lineage (NCBI taxonomy): Eukaryota > Metazoa > Mollusca > Cephalopoda > Octopoda > Octopodidae > Octopus > Octopus sinensis. The sequence continues at coordinate 98,387,559 of NC_043001.1, read as the reverse complement.
ACCCCGGGACTTATTCTTTTGTAAGCCCAGTACTTATTCTATCGGTCTCTTTTGCCGAACCGCTAAGTAACGGGGACATAAACACACCAGCATCGGTTGTCAAGCAATGCTAGGGGGACAAACACAGACACACAAACACAGATACACACATTTATATATATATACATATTATACGACGTCTTCTTTCAGTTTCCGTCTACCACAATCCACTCACAAGGCTTTGATCGGCCGAGCTATAGTATAAGACACTTGCCCATTGCCACGCAGTGGGACTGAACCCGGAACCATGTGGTTGGTAAACAAGCTACTTACCACACAGCCTCTCCTGCGCCTATATGTATGTATGTATGTGTGTAAGTGTATAAATAAATAGCAGGATTTAGCTAGGGAAACATGACGATTGCGGAGACCTTTTACAAAAGTGGTCCCTGTTCTTATAGGTCTCATAGGTACTGTCGCCAACGGACTTAACATTCCCCTTATTGAGAGTGATGTAATTACGCGGATTGCATTAATTCTGCTCTAGCAAGAACAGCAAGAATCGTAAGAAAGCTTCCTGGTACCTAAGAAAACAGATTGTGACTCGGTATCAAGGGCAATGATTCCACATGTAAAGAATTTGTTCACATAATAATAATAATAATAATAAATAATAATAATATAATAATAATAATAATAATAATAGTGATAACAACAATAATCATTTCTACTGACGCACGAGGCCTGAAATTTGGGGTAGGGGACTTCTCGATTACATCGATCCCAGTGTTTTACTGGTACTTAATTTATCGACCCCAAAAGGATGAATGGGGCAGTCGACCTCGGCGGAATTTGAACTCAAAACGTAGCGACGGGCGAAAATACTGCTGAGCATATCCTCCAGCGTAGAAATGATTCGACCGCCTCATAGCCTCAATATCATCATCATTATCAAAATAATAAAATAATAATAATAAAATAATAATAATTATTATTATTTATTATTATTATTATTATTATTATTATTATTATTATATTATTATTTTATTATTAATTATTATTATTAGTTATATATTATTATTAATATTATTATTATTATTATTATTATTATTATAAAATAATAATAATAATAACGATAATAATAATAGTGTGTGTTTGCGCGCGCGTGAAACAAAACTATGAGAAGAGAAATAATTCGAAATGGCCAGAAGGATGTATTTCAGCAACAAAGACGAAGTATCTATCTAATAACACAGCGTGGCACATTGGGGAAGTATCTTCTACTATAGCCTCGGGTCAACCAAAGCCTTGTGAGTGGATTTGGTAGACGGAAACTGAAAGAAGCCCGTCGTATATATATATACATATATATATAATAGAAATATTAAAATTACTAAGTCTCTCTAAAGGAGATTACGGCAGCGTTACTGGATATTAATAGTTATCGCCAAACTAATATGGCAGTCCATAAATATAAGACTAAAGTTGTCGCTGATTAGCTCCAAGAGGCTATCGCCTCTAGCTAGCTATATGACACACGAACCTGCGTCCATTACAACCTTCGAACAGGGGAGGTCAGCCGCTTTACCTTGCTGGTCAGACATCTGCAGACTTGTTTCAGGGTTGTTGCCCTTTATCAATGCAGCGTAGTCAGATCCAGCAGGTGTCGCTACCGACCGTCTGTTCGAAGATTTTATTTACCTAGTTACAGTGGAATACATCCACTTGTTTTCAATAATAGAAATATTAAAATTACTAAGTCTCTCGAAGGTTGTAATGGACGCAGGTTCGTGTGTCATATAGCTACCTAGAGACGATGGCCTCTTGGAGCTAATCAGCGACAGCTTTAGTCTTATATTTATGGACTGCCATATTCGTCTGGCGATTACTATTAATATATATATATATATATATATATATATAAATATATGTGTGTGTGTATATATGTATGTATGTATGTAAGTATTTATATATGTGTTTGCGAGTGTGTATGCTTGTGTGTCTGCGTTTGTCACTCCACCATCGCTTGACAACTGATGCTGGTGTGTTTACGTTCTGGTAACGCTAGCGATTCTGCAAAAGAGACCGATAAAGTAAGTACTAGGCTTACAAAGAATAAGCCCTGGGGATCGATTTGTTCGACTAGAGGTGGTGCTCCAGCATGGCCGCAGTCAAATGACGGAAACAAATCTAAAAATAAAAGAATAAAAACTGAGACCATCTCGAATTTGAGAGAGTGCAGAAGTAAAGGTCAATGGCGACTGAAATTAAAAGGTGAACAATCTCAAGAATCAAGATTTCTTCAGAATTGACGTGTATTAAGGAAAAGTCAGTGTCATATAGAGATATCTATTACACAACGAGCATCAAACAAGAAACCGTTTATGGCGATGACAAGGAATCGTCTTACGTTGAAAAATCATTTCATTTTTTCTCAACGTATTGATTACTCACACAATTATGCTATCAACATCCGTTTTGTGTGTGTCTGTGTGTGTGTGTGTGTGTGTGCGTGCGTGCGTGCGTGCGTGTGTGTGAGTAAGTGAATGTGTGTATATATATATAGAGAGAGAGAGGCAAACAAATAAAACATATTTAAACCATAGTCATTACATAGTCATTACTGATATAATATCAGACTCTCGGTTTCTGTCGCTGAAGAGGAGATAACCACTCCGAAATGCATGTATCCAATAGTCTGGTTAGGCAGCGATGCGAACTGACTCAATGTCTTCACACCTATTTGTCTGTAGCGCGAAATTTTCTCCCTGATAAAATACAGTGAATGGTCTTCTTACGAGTTCGAATATGCCTCAAGCATATTTATCATTTTATAGACATCGCTGCTTAGTGCTGTCACGTTGTACAATATATATTGTTTCACCTTAGGCTCTGCGTGAATTCAAGTTTCTAATTGACAACATATACTATTTTTATAATTTTCATATACTGTAATAATGTGTATGATGAGTGAGTATATGTATGAGGAGTGAGTGTGTGTGTGTGTGTGTGTGTGTATAGTTGTGTGTTTATGTGTGTACGTCTGTACGTAAATTTATACCTATATATGTAGCGGTTTGTATGTCCTGTATCTAGTTAGAATTATCTTTCGCTCTTTCCACGTATTTTTCTTTTCGTGTTATCTCTCTCTCTCTCTCTCTCTCTCCACTAGTTATATATTATATATATATCGATATAATATATATATCTTATATATATATAGAATATATTATAGATTATATTTTCGTTTTGATGTATATCTGCGGTTTCTGAAAAAAGCCTCTGAAAATTTGCTGCTTAATACCAAATCGCTTAGGAAAATATAGAAAGTATCGTGAAACTGTTGCATGTGCTAAATCGAAACTCAAACCCTTTTGTTTACAAAGTGCGCTTGGGGAGGAATATAAAAGGTCTGTCTTGTCTATCTATCTTCCTTTCTTATAAAAGGAATCACGTAAGTACTCTCTGTCAGCCGGTAAGGTAAGATATTATTTATCTTGTTATCATTAGTGTTCTTTCAACAGAAAATAATTAAAAAAACAAAAAAGATATAAAAATATAAAAATACGCGGTATTCTATCTTTATAATCTTTATAATTTCGTGCCTGCCACGCACTCTCTTTCTCTTTTTTACATTTCTATTTCTATCTCTCTCATACATTTTTATTATTTGTTATCATTAGTGTTCTTTCAAACAGAAAATAATAATTAAAAAGATATAAAATACGCGCTATTCTATCTTTATAATCTCTCCCTCTCTTTCTTACATTTCTATTTCTATCTCTCTCATACTGTTTATACCTTATCTGTCTCCCCATCCACCAGACCCTCTATTTCCGCTCTCACTCTCCCCTCCTCCCTCTCTCTCCCTCTGCAATCGTTTCTCTTTCTGCATCTCTCTCAGATCAACTTTCTCTCACCTCACCCCCTCTCTCAGTTCCTCAACTTCACTCATTCTCTCTTGTATCTATATACCGCCCTCTTTCTCCTCTCTCTCTGTTACTCCCCCCCCTCTCTCTGCCTCTTTCCTCTCCGCTCCTTCACAGGTCAAACCCCTTTTCCTCTTCCCCTTCTGTCCCCTTATTTCTTTCTCTACACCACCCTCCCTGTCCCTTTACTACACTCTGTTGCGCCCCCTCTCTTCCTCTTCCCCCCTTTTTTCTTCCTACCTTTCCTCTCCCTGTTCCCTCTAAGGCTCACCACCCCCCTGTCTCTTTTTTCCTCTCTCTGTCTCCTTCCTCCACACCACCCTCTCTGTCCTTTACTTCACTCCCTGGTACCTTATCCTGCCCTCTCTCTCCCTCTCCATTCATCTCTCTTCCTCTCCATTTTTTCCTCTCTCTGTCTCCTTCCTCCACACCACCCTCTCTGTCCCTTTACTTCACTCCCTGGTACCTCTTCCTGCCCTCTCCTTTCCCCTCTCCATTTCATCTCTCTCTTCCTCTCCATTTTATCTCTCCGCCTTTCTTCTCCCTGCCCCCCCTAGGGTCCACCCTCTTGTCTCACTTTTCCACCCTGTCCCTTTCTACTACACCTCTATCCCGCTCACTCTCCCCCTGCTGACCTGCCATTCTCTCACCTTTCTCTTTTTTTCCCTCTTATTTTCTCTCTTTCTCTCTTCTCTCAGGAAATCCCCTCGTCTCTCTCTCTATCCCCCCCTGGCTTTTCTCCTTTCTCTTCTCCCTCTCCATATCTCTCCTTCTCTATCTCTCTCTCTGTTCCTATATTTCACTAGAAGAAAATGGCAAGAAACTGGTCTGCGAGAGAGGTGCAATTGTTCGTCCGCGCTTGGAAGATCGCTGAGGACGACTCGCCGAACGAAATTATTGCTGCGGCGCTGAAAAGCAACAATTTTTCGAGAACCACCGCCCAGATAGAGCGAAAGAAGAGAGAAGTTATCCGTTCGTACGCTCTAATCAGGCAACATATGGACACCCTGGACATCATCCTGGGAGGTGACGGCAGCAGGGAGGGCCAAAAGGATGAGGAAAGCATCCAGAGCCAAATGGAGAAGCCTGGAACAAGGGAAACGATGACACAATGTCCAGCTTCCAACACCACAACTGAAGACCAAAGAGGTGCGATGGCCGCAAGAAGGAAAGCAAAGGGAATTGATGGGAAGCAGGAGGTAAAGGGTGACAGAATCAAGGCTAAAGGAAGCCCTGTCCAGAGAAAGCAGAGGGACCCCAGCAAAACTGTAAGGGCAGGGAAAGAAACACCTGCAAATTCTACCTGAGGGGGGACTGCTGGTACGGCGTTGAAGGTGCAAACTGTCGCTTTGCACATCGGAGGCCCTACCAAAACCGCACGGACGCGAGACAGAGGTCCCTCCCTCAGGGAGAACAAAACAAAAACAAAAGTTAAAAGAAGGGAAAAAAGCGCACTGACCACTACTGAAAGACGGTATGCAGATGTGGTGCGCGGAAACCCAACAGGTGGCCAGCTTCACCCAGATGTGAGAAAGGCGGCAGCTGAACAGCAGTCTTTTTGTGCATGGCACAAAAAATTGTTCAGCAGCTGACCTGGCTACAAGCACAAAGCTGGAACTACCACCACATAAGGCCACCTCCAACAGATGCAGGATGGCCACCACAGACACCAACACCAACACACACACCAAAAATATTTCTACTGAATGTAGGAGGGCTGCTGCGCGGAAACTGTAAAAAGAAAATTTCATTCCTGAGAGACCTTGTGACATGCAATCAAGCTATATGCATGGCACTCACAGAAACGCATCTTGAACCCGATATAGGTGATGCAGAAATACACATGCCGCAATATGCAGTCATACGCACAGATAGAAAAGGGAGGAGCCATGGTGGAGTTGCAATGTACATCCGAGATGACCTCACGCCCCAGGTCCTGCTGTCATATTCAAACTCAGTATGTGAAACTCAAATTGTACACATAAGACAACTGAATATCGTCATATGCACTACATATCGCCCCAAAACACTCAGGCATGTTTGAAGACTGCCTAACAAAAATAGGAGAAGTCCTCACCAACCTTGAACAGCACAACAGTGTATTCTTCATGGGTGACTTTAACCTCCCCAATGTGGAATGGCCTGGGGGGCAGATGCTCCCAGGGATGACACACCATCAGCAGGCACAGGTGGAGTCCCTGCTCCATCTCACAAATACCTCTTTCATGGAGCAAATAGTTCTGCAACCAACAAGGGCAGATAATATACTGGATCTCTGCTTTACAAACAATATGGATATTATCCATAATGTTAATGTGATGCCGACAATGATCTCGGATCACAACATAATAGAGCTGTCTATGTATGGAACAAAAGCCCCCGCAGACACACAGCCTATACGAAGCACCCACCATCTCTCCAACTTAAACTTTCATAAAGCCAACTGGAAGTCGATTGAGAAAGAGATCCTCAAACAGGATTGGCCTGAATGTCTCTCCACACCGGACATAAACATGAAACACAAACACTTCATGTCCATAATACAAGCCATATGTGACAAATATGTCCCAATGTGCAGGGCCAGCACACACAAGAATAAAAACAGGATCCCTAGAGAAAGGAGGATTCTTATGAGACGACGGACAAGGATTGCAAACCGCCTGAGCAAGCACACCAAAGTGGTGAGAAGTCTCGGCTCGAAAGAATGCTAATGGAAACTGAGAAAAGTCTACATCAGTCCCATGAAAAGGAGAGAGCAGATAAAGAAGCTTGGGTAATAGAAAATATAAAATCAAACCCTAAAGCTTTCTTTAAGTTTGCCAAAGAGACAGCCACAGTGCACCAGAGAATAGGACCTCTCTTCCAAAAAGATGTCTCTCACAGGAAATCCCACGAGGATAAGTGAAATACTGAACGAACAGTTCCAAAGTGTGTTCACTACACCTCTAGGACACAGGCAAGTAAACAACCCAGAAGAATTCTTTGCCACTTTACCAGCGGCCAAAGAGACAAAAATTGAGTACATCAACATCGAAGAAGATGATATCAGATATCACACTAGCCATTGATGAGATTGACACAAACTCAGCTGCTGGACCTGATGGATTCCCAGCGATCCTTCTCAAATCGTGCAAACGAGCCCTTGCAAAACCGCTACAGCTTCTTTTTCAGAGCTTTCTTGCAAGTGGTAAGCTCCCAGTCAAACTGAAAGAGGGGGTAATATGCCCTATCCATAAGGGAGGTAGCAGAGCAGATGCTAAAAATTATAGGCCTATCTCTCTGACCTCACACATCAGCAAAGTCATGGAACGAATAGTCCGTAAGAAACTAATCATGTTCCTTGAAGAAAATGACTTACTGTCTGACACCCAGCATGGATTTCGACCAGGTAGAGGCTGCCTAACACAGCTCCTGCAGCACTATGACTGGGTGTTGAAACAGCTACTAAATGGCTCAAATGTGGATGTAATATATCTTGACTTTGCAAAAGCCTTTGATAAAGTCGACCATGGTATGATCTGTCATAAACTGCGTGGTCTCGGCATAGGCGGGAAACTTGGAGAGTGGCTGCACAACTTCCTAAAAGACAGAAAACAGGCAGTTGTGAGCAATGGAGCCACCTCCAGGGAAACGCAAATAACAAGCGGTGTCCCACAGGGCACTGTCTTGGGGCCACTGATGTTCATAGTGGCCCTTTCAGACATGCCTTCAGTTGCTACGATGACCACCCTTGCTAGCTATGCAGATGACACAAAGTCTCCCACGCAATACAGAACCCTGAAAATATTGCGCATCTGCAACATGAGCTGGACACAATATACAGGTGGGCTGAGGACAACAACATGCAGTTTAATGCAGGTAAGTTCCAGGCCCTGCGCTACTGGCACACAAAGGTAAATGACGTGAAGACTGGATACACTGGCCCAGGAAGAATTGCAATCCCTGAGTCAAAATCAGTGCGTGACCTGGGCATTGACATGAGCAATGATGCATCTTTCCAAATGCATATTGCTAATCTGGTGATAAAATGCAGACGGCTAGCTGGATGGATTCTCCGAACTTTCAGAACAAGAGAGAAGGAGACACTGATGGTCCTATGGAAAACATTTGTCCTCAGCCGCTTGGACTACTGCTCCCAACTTTGGTCACCACACAATATAAAACAAACAGCAGAACTCGAAGCAACTCAGAGAAGCTACACAAAGAAAATCGTCTCAATGCAAAATGTCAGCTACTGGGAAAGACTGAAGGTATTAAACCTCTTCTCCCTGGAGCGGAGGCGGGAGAGATATGCAGTAATATACATCTGGAAAATCCTGGAGGGTCTTATCCCAAACTTTGGCATTCAAAGTTACTCCAACCGCAGAACGGGGCGCCGCTGCGTGGTGCCAAGGATTCCAACATCACCATCAAAATACAGGTCCAGATACTGCAACAGCTTGGGTTTCAGAGGACCACAGCTTTTCAACATCCTCCCTAAATGCCTGAGAGACTTACATGGTGTGGATGTGGGTTTCTTTAAAACTAAACTGGATCTCTTCTTGTTGGGAGTCCCAGATGACCTACCTCACGACAGGAGACACGGATGCGGGCAGCAGCATCGAACTCCCTTGTGGATCAAGTGCCACGTATCAGAGGTGGATTCACAAACTAGTGTGGCTCATTCAGCGGTGGTGCCCCAGCATGGCCGCGGCCTTCGGGCTAAAACATTTTTAAGGATTTAAGGATTTAGTATATATATATATATATACATATAATAATACATATAACATATATAATACATATATACTATATATATATATATATATAATACATATATACAAGTATATATTATATATACATATAACTATATATATACATATAATATATATAGTATATATATATAATATAATTATACATATATTATATATATATATATATTATATATATATTACTACATATAATATATATAATATATAAGACACATAATATATATATATTCTAATATATATATATATACACATATATATATATATTATATAGTATATATATATATATATATATTATATATATATATATATATATATACATATATACATATATATATATATATATATATATATATAATATATATATATATATAATATATATAATATATATATATATATATATATTTATTTATTTATATATATATATATATATAATTATATATATATATATATATATATATTATCTTTCCATCTTGGGTTCCGCAGTGATAGTCATTGAATGAATACAAATTGTTTATTAATTAATATACCAGACCATTTACTGGAATCTTTAGCGAAATAAATCTGACAGGAATTTCTTTGTGTTTGATTAAAAATTCGCCAAAATTCTTCATAATTAGTATTATTGTTTTCGGGAATTTTAAAATTTGAACAGTGCTCTTTTCTTTTCATTTTGTAATTTTTTCCTGGTATTCCTCGTTTTACAGCTAATTTATATCTTCATTTTTTTAATGTTGATTTACGAGCTATTTTTACTTTTCTTCCCCCTCCTCTCTCTTTCTATCTCTTCTATTTTCTTTTTATTTTTTTGGTCTTCTTTATGAATAGCAAAATTGCCAATATCAGACGCGTATGTAACTAGTTTAGGGAAACATGATTTTTATCTATTGAATATAAAAATACTAAGGTTTAATTAATAATGACGAATTATCTCTGTATTTGGTTGTATTATTATTATTATTATTATTATTATTATTATTATTTTATTATTATTATTATTATTATTGTGTGAGAGAGCAGTGCATGCCATCAAAGTGACACTGGGGTACAAATATACGAAGCCCAGTATACCCATCATGACTACCCGTCTGATAAGGGTACACCAGACACATGCATCACAACCATATGTTGTTATTATTATTATTATCGTCATTATTATTATTATTAGTATTATTATTATTGAGTGAGAGAGCAGTTCATGCCATCAAAGTGACACTGGGGTACAAATATACGAAGCCCAATATACCCATCATGACTACCCGTCTGATAAGGGTACGCCAGGCACATGCATCACAACCATATGTGCGCGACATGGTGATCTCATATCAAGATAAACAGCACATGACCTTGCAGGTGGGGCCCAGTTAGAATTTTCTTCAGGTTGAGTAGCCTATCCCGCTCAAGCGGTCCCTGAATAAGGGTTGTTTAAGGATGTTGAAAGAACCACCCATGTTTCCAGAGGTGAATTATTCAAACCCCAAAGAATCCCTCTCAACACATGGCTATGATGCTCCCCCACTACTTCTGCTCGTGATCAGAGATGCACATATCGTCAGCCACTAAGGGACATGCTCAACTGGTTATGGTCAAACAACTGACTAGCAAATCTATGGTATTGAGCACAATATTTGCTGTAGCCCATCTTTTATACCAAGACAAAACAATGTTTGTTATTGTTATTATTATTATTATTTTATTGTTATTATTATTATTATTAGCATCATTATTATTAGTAATACTATTATTAGTATTATTGCTATCATTATTACCATCATTATTATTAGTATTATTATTATTATTATTATTATTATTATATTATTATTATTATTATTATTATTATTATTATTATTGAGTGAGAGAGCAGTTCATGCCATCAACGTGACACTGGGGTAAAATATACGAAGCCCAATATACCCATCATAACTACCCGTCTGATAAGGGTACACCAGGCACATGCATCACAACCATATGTGCGCGACATGGTGATCTCATATCAAGATAAACAGCACATGACCTTGCAGGTGGGGCCCAATTAGAATTTTCTTCAGGCTGAGTAGCCCATCCTGCTCAAAAGGTCCCTGAATAAGGATTGTTTAAGGATGTTGAACGAACCACCCATGTTTCCAAAGGTGAATTATCCAAATCTCAAAGAACCCCTCTCAACACATGGCTATGATGCTCCCCTACTATTTTTGTTCATGATCAGAGATGCACATATGAACATCCACTAAGGGACATGCTCAACTAGTCAAGGTCAAACAACTGGCAAGCAAATCTGTGGTATTGAACGGAATAGTTGCTGTAGCCCATCTTTTATACCAAGACAAAACAATGAACATGGTAACACTGCCAATCAGTTAAGATCAGAAGCCATGAGAGCCACTGCCTGGTATTGCATCAGGGCATTCATTATTATTAGTATTAGTATTACTATTATTATTGTTGTTGTTGTTGTTGTTGTAGCTGCTGCTGCTGTTGTTGTTGTTGTTGTTGTTGTTGTTGTTGTTGTTGTTGTTGTTGTTGTTGTTATTATGATGTTTCGAACAAAAGTGTTGATGGATACTTTCTTGATACCGCATTTCTTATTCGCCGAGCCAGGAAAGGAAGGCTTCTACGCTGCCGCTCAGCTTGTTAAAAATACCGACTAAATTTCCTCTTATCACACGCTAAATTTTTATATAAGTAAGTAAATATTGACTACTCCTGGTTTTAAAGCGGTAAGATGAGAAATGAGTGGGGTCAAATGTTGTGGTTATTTCTACCAAGTTGAGTGACTGCGTAGAGGGTTTCCCTCATTAGCTCTGCGAGTAAACAATTTGCCATCATGAAATTATATAATAAATCCTTTTTGCGTGAAAACAGCTAAAAAAAAATAATATCACATACACGATATGGAAGATGGCGAATCAGTAAAGCTGTAAGCATCTTGGCCGGAATATCCCATGTAATAGTTGTTCTATGTTTCTGAGTTCAAATTCCGCTGAGGTCGACTTTGCCTTTCTTCCTTTCGGGATAGATAAATTAAGTACTAGTTGCGAACTGGGGTCGATCTAATGTGTGTGTGCGTTTATAAGCGAAACACCTAAGCTCCACGCGGCTCCGACAGAAGGTAATGGCGAACTTCTGCTGACTCTTTCGCCACAACTTTCTATCACTCTTTCCTCCTGCACCTTGCAGCTCACCTGCGACAGACCGGCGTCCCGTCCAGGTGAGGAACCTATACGCCAAGGAAACCAGGAAACCGGCCCTATGAGCCAGGCATGGCTTGAGAAGGAACAAAGAAGAAGAAGCCTAGAGCAGAAAAGAACATTTGTTCTAAGGCGAGAAGCTAGCCGAAACGATAGCACCCCAGGTGCAGTGCTTAGCGTCATTTCATTCTGAGTTCAAATTCTGCAGTGGTAGACTTTGCTTTTTACCTATTCGGGGTCGATAAAATAAATACTAGTTGAACACTGGGGTCAATGTAATCCACTAACCCCCTCCGCCAATATTGCTGGCCTTGTACCAAAATTTGTAGCCAATATTTGTTATAGATTTCTGCACTCTCATCCCTGTCCAGGTGCATTTATCTCTCTTCCTCTCTCTTTCACACTCTTCTATTCTCTCTCTCCCTCTTCCTCTCCCCATTTCTCTCCCTCTATCGCTCTCACTATTCCTCTCTCTCTTCCCTATTTTACTATGATCTCACACTTCATCGCGCGCTCTCAGAACTGGCTATAACCAGCAAGATGGCGGCTTGTATAAAACATCGAAGAGCGGCAACGGAAAGCGATCTTTATTTCTTCCATAACCTGAACACACTGTTGTCGGAAAAGTTACCAACGATCGTTGATCGATCTGATGGTGCAAAGAATGAAAAACATATTGGATAATGCAGTTCTCAAGACATTGATCCTGTCTGAAAAATGCCTATGCTACAACTCAATAACATCAATTTACACACGTAAAAGATCAAAATTGACATCAGAAAGAGATACCACGTAGATGTAACTGTTAGCTGATGTATATGTGAGTTTGAAAACCTAGCGGGATATTTCTGAACTTCGATTAATTTCATCTCACGTTTTATTAAGTTACATAGGTTAAACAAGAAATCTTTATATCAGATATTGTTTAACGTTCACCTATCTTTGCTATCATTTTCTGCAGTTTCATTTTAAAATAGAGAAATGCGAGCAAACAGAGAGGATGAAAGAGTGAGTACATTTTATAGGGGGTCATATGTAAATTTTCTAGGGGTCATGAGTACATTTTCTATGGGTTATAATTATAACACAGTGGATCTGGCAGTTATTATAAATATAGTCTGTTCTGTCAAAAATAACGATAGATCAAATTTTAGTTTTGCGATTCAATTTCAGTTGGACAGTTTTTGATCCTTTACTTGTTTCAATCGTGTGACCGTGGCCATGCTGGATCATCGCCTTTAGTCGAGCAAATCGACCCCAGGAATTATTCTTTGTAAGCCCAGTACTTATTCTATCGGTCTCTTTTGCCGAACCGCTAAGTTCAAGCGATGTTGGGAGACAAACACAGATACACAAACATATACACACACATACATATATATATGCATATATACGACGGACTTCTTTCAGTGTCCGTCTACCAAATCCACCCACAAGGCTTTGGTCGGCCCGAGTCTATAGTAGAAGACACTTGCCCAAGATACCACGCAGTGAGACTGAACCCGAAACCATGTGGTTCGTAAGCAAGCTACTTACCACACAGCCACTCCTACGCCTATAGATGTTTAACGAATCTACCAGCTTAGGAACAGAGTTAATATTGGTTTCAAATTTTGGCACGCCGCCAGTAATTTCGAGAGCAGATTTAGGTCGATTACATCGATCTCATTGCTCAAGTGAAAGGATGAAAGGAATGAAAAGCAGAGTCGACCAAGTCGGAATTTGAACTCAGAACGTAAAGACAGACGAAATGCCGCTAAGCATTTTGCCCGGTGTGCTAACGATCCTGCCAGCTCCCAGCCTTAGGAGCAGCAAGTATGCTTTGGATGTGAATTAATGTCAAGATGTTAAACCTTTTTGTAGTTGATCAATCAAAGTGTCTATTTTATTAAGCTGTAGTACGTACTGCAGTCAGCATATTACATGTGCTCGGAAATGTGGGATCTATATATGCATTTACATATTAAAGGATTTGTAACTTTTTTGTCCAGACTATTATTTAGTCCTATAAAGAAAGCTTAAATTTTCTTATATTTCAGCAACTTAATTTATGATAAATCTACATCTATTTACTTTTAGCAAATTAATTGGCCAAAGGTGAATAATGAAAACCTAAATTTTGCTATGCAAACTTCGTAACTTAATTTGTGATAAATCTGAATTTGTTCAACTTCAATTAACATCTTGTTGAATCAAAAAACAATAGCAATTTCATTTACTCTCGTTCATTAATTGAGGAGTAAACTCGAAATAGAAGGGAAAAGATAAAAAGAAACATAATAAATTTAATGCATAGATATCAGGGAAACCTGATAATGATACAATTCAAAAAATAGAACTCCCAAGTAAGTTTTCGTATAGGGCTAAGTTAGAGAAACAGAGAATGGATACAGAGGAAAAGTTCTAGGTTCAGTAAATGCTTTCAAGAAGAAATGCCATATACAAAATGTGTTCGGAAACATTTAGTTATGTTCTGAAATATTGTCATTAGAAGGGAGGGAGAGTGTATGAAAGAGAGAGAGAGAGAGAGAGAGAGAGAATAGGCCTATGAGAATCTGGACATAGAAAGTTTTTAATAAGGGAGACTTATTTAATTAGTCTAAAGACTTACTTATAATGAATGCCATCTTAGATTCAAATGATTGGATGTGTGTATTTTATTATTAGAGGCAGAATTTTTCTTACCAGACCAGCTTATCTGTGATGAACAATTTAAGAGGGAAAAAATCTACTTCCAGTTAAAGAAAGATATATCATATTACTAGAAGTAATATTGTATAGTATTTTTTAACCTGAAATCTACCTTCACCGAAAACAGTGCACTGACATCTGTCTATAAAATTTGTTTCCTCCCAGCAACCTTTGCTTTCTAGAGCCCACTTCTTGTCATTTGTGAATGGGTAAAACAGATGACAAACTTATCTGAAATTCTACGTGAAATTTCCAACTGCATGCATCTAAATAATACGCTGCACGTATATCGAGACCTGTCACATATTCCCATCCTAGGCCGAAGGAGAAGGAGGCAAACTTGCTTATGTCAATTGCGATAATAACCAAACATCATATACTGTGACAGTTAGATAAATATAAAAACGAAGACGAGATGAGATAAAAATACACGTCTAATAAAGGAGTGTCTTAAATGCCAAACTTCCAGTCTCCAAACATTAAAATATCTTTCACTGGCTTCAACTAAAAGGTCAAACATACCTTATTTTATATGAATAATTTGAACCAATAATAGACGATATGCTGTTAGAAATATTTCTTTGAAAACGAAAATGTCCAAAATACTTCCAGCAATGCTTTGCCAACTGAAATGGTTATATGCATATATGATTATTCCTGTCAGGCAATGATGATAATTTTAAATTAAATTCTGGTTTATTATCCTACATTTTCAAGGGTCTTGCCATTTTATTTCAGAAATTTTGCATGTTTTCACTACAGTATGTCAGTTGTCATTTTCTTTTGGATCTATATATTTTAATCAAACTTTTGTTCCTGTCATTTACCCTGCAGGGGTGTTTTCAATTCATTTTAGCTGATATCTTGTTAACCACCAAGGTTATACCTTTGAAACCTAGTTTTAATTCTTCTCGTATCCAAAGACAAGCAAAATATCATTGTAATTCGAGATTTATGAGATGGTGATAAAATGGATACTAATAATTGTGATTGTATGCAAGTAGGAAAGGGTGAGGAGGAGTTGAAGTGGATATATAAAGGTGCCAGTGTTTGTAAAGATTACTATGGTTATGATGCTGTGAACAAGGACAATGAATACGACGGTAATGATTAACGTAAGCGAGGAGGGGAACGAAGACGGATGAACAGTGGTTCGACTCTGAAAAGACAATTACGAATGGCTTTCAGTTGTCCGAACAGATTTGACCTCTAAGGGTGGAATTATTAAGGAATGACCGCCGCTATGCAATGTAGCTACTACTTTATTAGCTAACAACATAATACTTAATAATTGCATCTGGAAACCTGAACTCAATCGCCTTCCTTTCCTTTCAGGATATCAATCAGTGTAGA
Source organism: Octopus sinensis (assembly GCF_006345805.1). Lineage (NCBI taxonomy): Eukaryota > Metazoa > Mollusca > Cephalopoda > Octopoda > Octopodidae > Octopus > Octopus sinensis. The sequence continues at coordinate 98,371,671 of NC_043001.1, read as the reverse complement.
CCTTTCAATTGTAGCCCGTTTCTGCAGGATATAGATTGTAATTTACTGCATTTCGTTTTATGTCTCGCTTCTTCTGTTCTGCTTTTGAAAAGTTCTTAGAGAGTTCTCTTTGTATAAACACCCTTATGTATTCTAAATGATATGTAAACAGAATGATCATGTAGATAAGACATTTCTCTACTTGTTCGTATATCGTTAATTTAACCCTAATGCAGTAAATTTGAGGATTACAGATTCTTTCTGACGTTCCCTCG